>NC_077232.1:2764836-2812367 GCF_027887165.1 Monodelphis domestica
CAAAGCCCATTCCCAGCTTGGTCCTTGTGGTCAGAGAACGCCCCCAAGGATCGCCAAGAATCCATCACTGGGAAAGACCATCTGCCTCCGTCGGCCTCCATCAGCCTCCCTCCGCCTCTGTCGGCCTCCCTCCACCTCCATGGGCCTCCCTCTGCCTCCGTCGGCCTCCCTCTGCCTCCATCGGCCTCCGTCGGCCTCCCTCTGCCTCCGCCGGCCTCCGTCGGCCTCCCTCTGCCTCTGTCGGCCTCCCTCTGCCTCCAGCCTTCTCTCTGTGGAGCCAGAGAGCATCCTTTGTCATCAGCCCTTCAGGAATGTCCTGCATCTGCTGCCTTGGACATGCCCGAGATCTCACAGGCAGGAAGAGGCGAAGGTGGGCTCAGCCTCCAGGCCCTTTGACACATGATCCCAGCTCAGGCTCCTTCCCACAGCCTGTTGTGGTGCCAGGGAGGGAGGAGGCCAGTGAGCTCCAGGGACAAGGACAGGTGAGCCTAAGAGCTACCAGAAGAAAGCTGGGATGGTGTACGAGGGATCCTTTCTCTCTGTCTCTCTCTGCCTCTCCCTCTCTGTCTCTCTCTGTCTCTCCCTCTCTCTCCCTCTCCCTCTCTCCCTCTCTCCGTCTCTCCGTCTCTCTCTCTCTCTCTGTCTCTCTCTGTCTCTCTCTCTCTGTCTCTCTCTGTCTCTCTCTCTGTCTCTCTCTGTCTCTCTCTCTGTCTCTCTGTCTGTCTCTCTGTCTCTCTGTCTCTCTTCCTCTTTTCCTCTTCTCTTCCCTCGTGTATTCTCTCCTTCTCTGTCCTTTTGTCCATCTTTTTCACTCTTCTCTTACTCTCTGTCTCTCTCCTTCCCCTGCTCTTCCCTTTCTCCTTCTCTTCTCCCTTCCCCTCCCTGTTCTCCCTGGAATCGGTGGGACCCGAGTTCAAGTCCAGACTCAGATGCTTATTAGCTGTGTGATCCTGGGTAAGTCATTTCACCCTGTTTGCCTCGGAACCTCCTCTGTAAATGAACCAGAGAAGGAAACAGCAAACCTTTGGTGGCTACCAGGAAAGCCCCAAATGGGGTCGTGAAGCGTCAGCTACGACCGAAGAGCCACTGAACATCGTTAAAGTGTTCCGTTCCGTGTCTTGTACATCACACACATGATTGTGTCACACACGCACACACACGGGTGTAGTAGACAAGCCTGTTTGGGCGCCGGGCTGGGGACGTGAGGAGACTCTAGCCTAGGCACGCGGGGGCGCCGGGGCAGCCAAGGTGAGGCGTGCCAGGCGGGGAGGTTCTCACAGAGGCGGAGGCGATGCCCGGGAGAGGAGGGACTCGCAGGGACGGCCATGCGGTGCCGGAGCTTGGCCCTAGCGTGACCCTTCGCTTCGGGCGCGCGTCTATACGGATCCTGGCGGTGAAACCCAGACCTGTGGCTGGGCTTTGCGGGCCAACGAAGGCGTCCCGTCAGCTCGCGATGCCTGTTTTCTGCCTGCAGCCTCTCTCGGGATGCCGGTGTCGGCCAGGGAAAGGGAAGCCTGTCCGGCAGGAGTTCCGCCTCCCTCAGTTTCCCCAAAGCGTCTGCGGTCATCTCGTGGCCATCGGAATTGGAGCCCTGAACCCTCGCCCACAGCGTCCACGGGGCAGGGGAGGCCCAGGATGCTGAACGTGCAGCAGCCAGGAGTCGGGGCTTGTCCGGGCACTCGCGGGGGACTTCATTCGGGGACTCTCGAACCTCTGCCAGGTTTTTCTGGGGCTTCTCGGGAGGCAAGAAAGCCACGCTAGAGCTGAAGGAATCACGTCTCCAGACACCCCCAGGAGCAGGCCTGGGACTCTCCGAGGTACTCGACGGAGCTGTCTCAAGTGAGAAGTGGCCGTAATAGAGCAGAAAGAACCCTGGACTGGGTCCTAAAGGACCTGAGTTCGAGTCTCATCTCTGACTTACGGTGTCGACCTGGATAAATCGGGCTCCCTCCTCCGTGGAACGGGAACGATTATCCGTAGCATTTATCGAACCTCTGGTTCATCAGACTCTGTGCTCCGTAGAGGGCACGTCGAGGCAAAAATAAGACTCTTTGTTCGTGCCCTCACGGACCTCCCATTCTAGTGGGGCGACGGCATGTAGAGAGAGAAGAGGATCTCACGTTCAGCAAGGCCCCCGCGGCGGGGGGAGACCAGAAGAGTGTCATAGATGGATGAAGAGGATCAGAGGCGATGGCTTTGGAGCCATGTTGAGGGGAGGGGCTGTTCCAGGCTTCATGTTGAATCCGTCGTGCCTGGTGTGAGCCTGTTTTGTTGGGTAGGAAGTAGCCCTCTGGGCCCAAGACCATAGAAAGGAAGAATTTCCAACTCCCTCAGTCATTGCTGATAGGCACCTGCTGTGTAACAGATAGTTGTACAGAATGGCCCAGGGCAGCTAGAGATCAAATGACATGTCCAGGGCCACTATGTATAACAGTGATGGCAAACCTTTTAGAGATTGCATGCTGTGCCCTGCCCCCTCAGAGCCTGAGTGCCGCTTGGGCTCCTCCTCGTCTTATTCCACACTGGGGAAGGAGAAAGGGCTCCCTTTGGGATGCTGGGCAGAGGGGTGAGTGATGTGAAAAAATGTCATCAGGCATGGTAGAGAGGGGGAAGGAGCAGTTCTGCCCAAATCCCTCTACTTTTCTAGTCATGAAATCTGGCAGGAGATGGCACGGCACGTGTGCCATAGGGTTGCCATCACAGACATATCAGATACAAGACTGGATCCTGAGTTTTCCTGGCTTCAAGACCAGCTCTCTTTGAAGCCTTTCCCCTAGCAATAGTGGAGGCTTCATAAATGTGTCTTTAGGGGATTACCAGATTGAATTGAATGAAGCCTAGATGTCCCATTGGGATGCTACAGTGTCAGAAAGTTCTTAGCACACTGGCAGTCCCCATTTTGTGGCATTTGTAGGAGGATGTGGAGAGGAGCCTCCAGAAGCAAAGGGCTCCGTCTCCTTGAAGGTTTTCTAGGCAAAGGGCTAGAGTTTGTTCAGGGCTGGGGTAGACTTGGCAACGTGAGAGAGCTTGATTCTGAGATTGCTAATTCTCTTTGATGTTTCCTGGTTTGCTTTCTTCGTCTAGGACTTTGGAGTGTTTCTTTTGGCTCCATTCTGCCCATATGGCTCTCTTATGTGCTAATGGGAGGGCGCACTTGCAGGATTTCTGAAGCCGTCCTTAAGGAGCCACCATGCCCTCTGACTTGTCGTCAGCCCCTCATCTCTGATGCCACTGAATTCTGTGAGCACAGAGACAAACATTTCAGAGCTACCTCAGATGGTGAGGCGCCCTTGCTGCTGCTTTCCTCCTTCTCCCCTTCACTGAACATGGCTTACAATCCAAGAATGGCTGGGGACGTTCGTCTGACCCATCTAGTTCCATCTGTGTTTTCCTCTCCCCTTTCCCTCCCCTCCTCGTGAATGTCCTTGACCATTCCCTCTGGGCGACTGGCAAACGTGCCTTCTTACCATCGAGACAGAGCAAATGAAGTCGATCCTCAGTTGGAATTTCCCATCAGGGGATTGGGGATTGGGGATTAGGAAGAGGAAGTGAGGAATCAGACATGGGATTAGCGACTCCGTCTGAGCTTCTGTCCTCCCAGACAGTTGTTTAGCATCAAATGCTCGACACTAGAAATGGGGAGACTTTAATGCTAAAGTTTCCATTCCTTAAATTGCATTAAGACTTACAAAACCCCTGCGTTCTGACTTAGAATCATACCAGGTATTGCTTCCAAGGCAGAAGAGCAGTATGGGCTGGGCAACAGGGGTTAAGTGACTTGCCCAGGGTCATGCAGTGAGGAAGTATCTGAGGCCAGGTTTGAACTCAGGAGCTCCTATCTCTAGGCCTGGTTCTCAGTCCCCTGAGTCACCTCGTTGGCCCTTGACTTTCTGCTGCAGAAGCATCCTTAGACACTACATTTGTATGTTATGTTTGAAATGTAGGGGAAAAAGTGGTGTAGACATCTGAGATGTTAGAATGAGGTCATTTGGGGAAACGCAGAGATTATTCCTAGAATAGGGCTTCCCAGGATTGGTATTTTGATGCCTTTGAAAGAAATTGTTCTTCCCCCAATTGGGACGGACATCCACGTTTGGATGTTCCAGACTATGTGTGAAGGAGACTCTGGCCTGCACCTTTCCTGAAAAGTAGCTCTCCAGCCTTTAGGTGATGAGCCCCAGGGACAAGGAATTCACTGCCTCGCGCAGCAAGCAGCCCATCCTATGTCGGGGTGACTCTCGTGGTCTCCTGGGCACTCTAAACAGGCCCTTTTGCAGTATCTACCCTTTGCTCCTGGTTCTGGGTTCAAGCAAGAGAACTCTAACCCCCTTTTCTATCCAACAGCCCTTTGTATATTTGGATACAAAAGTGATATCCCTTCCGAGTCTCCTCCAGGTGAGCACTTACCGTGATGCAGGCATCTGCCAAGAGCTGGCGATCCAGATGCCCACGTGAAAAAGAAGGCCAGTCCCTGCCCTCAGGGAGCTTCTATCAAAGGGAGCTGAAAATCCCGGGGACGGAGGGGCACCCACCTGGGCCCGGCTGTGATGTGCACGTGCTGAATGGAGCTAGTTGGGCTCTTCTTCAAAGTGGAGGTTCTAGGAAGAATTCAGAAATGGGACAAAGCAGCTGGGAGATGTAGGCACGCTCAAGAGAGTGAAAAAGGCACGTCTGGGCCTTTCCTTAAAGTGGAGCTTCTGGGGAGAACTGACCAAGGAGAGAAGGGAGCTGGAGGGGGCGGAGAAAGCCACGGAACCTGGTTGTGCATCTCACTTTCTTTACCCAGAAGCCCTTGGAGCCTTTGACTTTCCTCTCAGCCTCTCCCTCACTCTCTTCGCCACTCTTCACCCTCCTGTGGTAAACACCAGCAGACCCTTCGCCCCCTTGTTCTTGACACGATGCCTTGTTGGGTTGTTTTTGAAGGACGCCTACATGAACAGGTCTTTCTTCAGCTTCTTGATCGTGCTCAGAATCCATATTTGGTCCATTATCCCGCCTCACCCACAAGATGAAAATGACAAGTAAAGGAAGGATACCACAAGCTCTGACTTGGTTCCATTGAGTGTTTCGTTACATTAGTAATTGGGTCTTGGGCACATGACTAACTCTAGACTAGAGAGGCTCTGAGAATTCCACGAAGGTGGTCACCATTTCTAATGGCAAATAACTGAGCATTAAACCAAACATATGTAATATATAATACACATATCACATATATATAACGCATTGTCGATTGCTGTCCATTTACTGGGTTCCTAGCCTGTGTTTGTGACTGCAGATTACAGTTTTCTTCCTCTTTTGATCCCTTGATTTTGCTGTTATCCTTCAGGGCTAGTGTGGACAGTGAGGGCCCCTTCACAGTTCTGCTTTCTTCTTGGTTCTTCTTTTTGCCCCTGCTTTCAAGTTCTCGAAGGTCTATCTCAGAGGAGAAGGGTTAGACGTGGTCTGCGTGGCCCCTGAGGGCAAACCGCAGGAAACTGTGCAGAAATCAATTTCCATTCAGTGTAAAGGAAAATCATCCTGGTCATTACAGCTGTTCCAAAGTACCGCCACTGGGCTGGGGGCCAGCACATTCCTCCCCTCTTGATGTTTCTAAGGAGCCTGGAGGGCCACCGGCAGAGTGAATGGAAAGGAGATTCCCTTGTTTAGGATGGTGTGGCCTTTGTGAACCTCTTTCAGCTATGACCTTGGGATTCTCCTTAGCTTTCAACCCAGGCTGGTGTAGTGAGGACATGGTTTTCATCATGGTTGGGAGCACCCTGGAGGAACCCATCAGTCTTTGTTTTCTTTTACATATCTATACCAGGCTTTTTCCAGAATCACTTTCTGAATTTCAACTCTGGTCACACCCATGTTCTTGAAGATAATTTGGACAAAAACCCAATTTACTTTCTAAAGATGATGCTCTTAGACAAATCCCTTTTTTCTTTTTGATGGAAAAAAAATCCTAGTTCTCAGCATGACTAGAGTTACTGCCTCCTTCCATCCATCAACTGTTTTTCTCTTCCACCTTCTGCTGAAAGAGAACATGTGCCTGAATAAAAACTTGATGGGAAGGCTGATGATGGTTCTGCCACCCGCTCGGTTGTTTTCAGTTATGTCTGATACTTTGTGACCCCATTTGGGGTTTTCTTTTTTTGAAAATGTTATTTAATTCATTTAGAATATTTTTAATGGTTATATGATTCGTGTTCTCCCCCCACCCCTGTGTAGCCAACATGCAATTCCTTTGGATTTTACATGTGTCATTGATCAAGACCTTTTTCCGTATTATTGATAATCGCACGAGGTGGTCATTTAGAGTCTATATCCCCAATCCTATCCCCATCGACCATGTGATCAAACAGGTGTTTTTCTTCTGTGTTTCTGCTCCCCCAGTTCTTTCTCTGAATGTGGATACTTTCTTTCCCATAAGTCCCTCAGGATTGTCCTGGATCATTGCATTGCTGCTAGTAGAGAAGTCAATTACATTTGATTGTGCTATAATGTATCCGTCTGTGTGTATAAGGTTCTCCTGGTTCTGCTCCTCTCACTCAGCATCAGTTCCTGGAGGTCTTCCCAGTTCACGTGGAATCCCTCCAGTTCATCATTCTTTATAGCACAATAGTATCACATCACCAACATATACCACAATTTGTTCAGCCATTCTCCAATTGAAGGGCATCCTCTCATTTTCCAATTTTTTGCCATCACAAACAGCACAGCCATGAATATTTTTTTACACGTCTTTTTTCCTTATTATCTCTTTGGGGTACAAACCCAGCAGTGCTATGGCTGGATCAAAGGGCAGACAGTTTTTATCGCCCTTTGGGCATAGTTCCAAAGTGCCCTCCAGAATGGTTGGATCCATTCACAATTCCACCAGCAATGCATTCATGTCCATTTGGGGTTTTCTTGACAAAGACACTTGAGTGGTTTGCCCTTTCCTCCTCTGGATCATTTTATAGATGAAGAAACTGAGGCCAGCAGGGCTAAGTGAGTCGCCTGACGTCACACAGCTAGTGTCTTGAGGATGCGTTTGAACTCATGAAAATGAGTCTTCCTGACTCCAGGCAACCTCTGCCACACTGGGCAAGTTGCTTCCTCTCTCCGAGTCTCAGTTTTCTGCTTTAAAATGAAAGCAAAATGAACTGGCAGGTTGACTCCAGTTCAGAAGCAATGGTTCTATGACTAATTTAGACTATTTATCTGAAGAGTCTGCTGGGCACACACAGTGAAAGGAGGCATGCCAGAAGTCAAGTCTGAATATTTATTGCATCTCTCCAGTGGAGTTTGGTACTCTAGGACATGTGGAAAAAAATCAGCACCTCCCAGTTGTGTCCCCATCGGCTCCCCCTTGGGCTGCCCATCCCTGTCTGCCTGCCTCCAAGTAATGCTTGCGTGGTGGGCCACATTCTCAGGGGGAGACGGTCCCTCTGGGATCCTAATTTAGGCATTTCCCATAGCTTTGGTCCCACCATCTATGAAGTGTGTGTGTCGTGGCAGGCTAGGCTTTGGAAGGCTCATAAAATCCTCAGCTCTCCGGAAGCTTGAAAGTGATTTCATTCAGCTCTGGCACATTTTTCATGTGATAAAATGTGGGCTTGTGGGTGTTGATTGTCCTGTGAGAATGGGGAGGAATCCCGAGACCATCTGGTTCAACTCCCTCACTTCACAAGTAAGGAAACTGAGGTCAAAGGAGGCTGCAACTTGCTCACTTCGTAGCAGGTGTTAGATGGCAGACCTGGGATGCTGACTCCAAGCCTAGCCCTCTGTGCAGCGGATCTTGGCCCTTTCTCTACACCCATTCCCTTTCTTTACCCACACTGTAGTTCGGGCCCCATTTGCCTCTTCTAGACTACCTCAATAACCCCCTATCCATTTCTTTACTTCTAATCTCTCCTCCTCCTCCTCCTCCTCCTTCTCGAGTGATTCTCCACACAGTTGCCATGGTTTCCCCAAAATATAGGTCTGACACCAGGCCACCTCCATGTTCTAAAGCCTTTAATGATTACCCATGGTTTAGGGATAGAATGGAAGAAAGTTCCCTCAGCATTCAAGGCCTTCTAAGGTAAAGCTCCAGTCTATCCTCCCAGGATAACTTCACAGTATGTCACCTGAATGACACTCCGTCTCCCATTCTTAGCCCTCCTTCTCCTCCCCCCAGCCATTCACAAAGCCATCTTGCATGCCTAGAATCTTCTCTTCTTTGTCTTTTCATGCTGGTGTAATAAGTGCCTTTGGAGGCATCATTCAGATGCCACCTCCTACAGGAAGCTTACCATGATTTTCCTAGTTATTAGTGCTGTTTCCCTTAGGCTGTTGTCTTCACTTCTCTGTAAGAACATTGTATCTCCCATCCACTGTTCCAAAAAGCTTTTTAACAGCACGTCTGGCTTCATTCTTGACTCAGAATCCCCAGGACCAGGCTTAAGACCTGACGTAGAGTAGCACTTACCAAGTTCTCATTGAATTGAGTGATTGATTAGGGAGAGAAGACTAGCTGCTGGGTGGGTTTCTGCCATAGCTCGGAGGCCTAAGGGAGATGGTGGGTTCCAATTCCGACGTTGTCACCCATTCCTTGGGTGATGTTGGGCAGGGCACCGAGCCTCTTCCATTTCCCCGTCTGTAAAATAATGGGAGGTTGAACTAGATAAGCTCTATGGTCTCTTTTCTGGCTTTGTGACCCGGATCCCTTCCCTTCTGTGGCCCTCAGTTTTTCTCATCAGTAGAATGGGGACTTGGACTAAATGATCTCTAAAGCATTCTTTGTTCTATTATCTGGGCAGTTGTAGAAGATATTCCCTTTGGGCTCTATGGTCTGGATCCCTGTCTAAGATCCCCCACTTCCACCCGGGGGGGGGGGGGCCCTGGGCCAGTCTTCGGCAGGTTCTCCTTTCCTCATGTGGTGGATAGAAGTGGCATTCAATGCCTAGCTCGGCCTGCTGCATTGGGTGACCCCAGGAAGTCGCCACTTCTCTGGGGTTCAGACTCTTCCTAGGCAGAACCAAGGATGGAGACTCGACACCCCTGAAGTCCTTTCCATCTCTCAGGCTCTGCTCCTGGATTGCTGTCATGAGCTAATCAGTCTGCGAAGCATCCACAGACAGAACGCACAAACAGCTCGTTCTCAAGGTTCCCTCCCAAAGCAACCCCAAAGTTCACTTTCCCTTCTTGTCCCTGCCCCATGGGCCGCCCATTCCCGGGGGGAGCCTCTGTGGCTGGGCTTTTCTCTTGGGTTACGGTTGCCTGGGAGTGTAGAGAAGAGCGTCTTGACAGAATGGCCGGTGCTACGCCGTGGCGTCGGCTTTGGCCTTGGATTTCCCTGTAAGCGTTCAGACTGTTTTACGCCCCTGCTGTTGGGGTGCAGGGGGACAGCAGGAAGCTCAAGAGAATGCCGACTCAGCCCAAAAAGGGCCCCCTTGAAGGGCAAATCAGATGCTGGTGCTTAATTAGTCGGTTCCTAAAATAAAATGTTCATTCAGCCAGAGTAATGAGATGATAAACAGGGATGATCAATGCTTACTCTGCAGTGTTATCTCCCACCCATCGGGCCCAGCACTCACTGCTTTCTTAGAGAGTGCCACCAGAAAGGAGATGCCCCCGTACAGGGGCAGTGTGGGAGGGGGGCTAGCTCGGCTGCCCAGGCCCAAATCTTGGTTCTGGGGTGACTCCCCACAAAGCCCTTCACCTCTCTGGGCCTCTGTTAAAGAAGGGGGTGAGATGAGATGATCTCAGGGTGCCCTTCCAGCCTGAAGCCCCCCCTCCCCTCAGATGGACCGTAAAGTAAGCATTCAGAAAAGCTTGCTGAGTGACTGGTTGAAAGCAGCCCTGAAAGGCATCTGGGGGTTAAGTAAGGAAAGAAGAGTCAGAATGGCTCCGATACTTGGGAGCTGTGTGACCACCGGCAAATCATTTCCCTCTCTGAGCCTCTTCTCACATTTGTGATTTAGGAATAAGAAAGCCTGATAGCCAGAGTTATTGGGAAACTCAAATAAAACCTCTTTCAAGGCACTTGGAAGCCTTAAGGGGCTGAGAGATGCTGCATTTGGAATGAGAAGACCCCGGTCCATGTCCCTGCTCTTCCCCTTGTTTTACAGACACCGACATAGTCTTTCTGGCCTCAGTTTACCCAACTTTAAAATGGAGAGATCAAACCCGATGAACTCTGCTCGCCTTTTCAGTTCCAGAGTCTGAGATAAAGGTCCATTTTTGTTCTCGTGCTCCTGGGATCTTAGCTGTAGCTCTGGGAGCAAACTCAGTTCATAGGTGACAAAATGGAGGCTGGGGAAGCTTCAGTCCTGTTCAGTTACGTGGCTCCACTGTCCAGAGTGTGCCAGCCCTGACACTGTGACGATGAAAAGAACAGGCTACCCAGAGAGCCAGCCTGGCCTCACTGCCAGCTCTGCTGCTGCCTGGGGCTCTTTCTGACTCTTTTTTTAAAACTCTTACCTTCGGCATACATCAGTTCCAAGCCAGAATTCTGAGGCATTTGGGGCCAAGTCAGCCAGCTAGGACGTGTCCGGGGTCCCATTGGAACTCACAGCCTCCCATTTCCAGGCCTGGCCTTCCATCCTCTGAGCCACGTCGCTGCCCCACACTTTTAAAAAGAACATGAGGAAGACTCTCGTGGTTGGCTTTCCAATGGGCTTCCATGGTTGGGGGAATCCGTCCGAGGTCAGTCTGTTGCCCGGAATCCATGCAGGATGACAGACAGCCCAGAAGCCACCCCTCCAGCCAGCTCTGCACATCCTTTAGATGCTTATTAGAAATGAATGTCTCTTAAAGTGACCCCATTAGGAGAGGGAGCTTTATTTAAACTACAGCCCATTAAATGGGGTTGTTTTTAAGTAGGTTGCTTTGTATATAGGGCAGAATTTGTCTCCTTGAAGAAAATGGGGTCAGGCTTAGTCCTCCGTGGCAAAAGATGTGTCCTTCCAGGAAGCTGGAGGGGACTTCAGAGAGCAAAACGGACCTCTAGAAAGCAGAACTAGTTGGTCAAAGGCACTCGGTCTCCTCTTTCCATCCCAGATTTTGTGCTCTCTTCATTTCTCCCCATTGCCCCATAGATGATCGCTTTAGAAGATTCAGTCTGTCCAGTGGTGCTTCTCGATTCTAGAATCCCCATTTTCTAGTTGAGAAAATTGAGACAGAAAGGGTTTAAGTGACCACTTGCCCCATGTCACCCAGCTAATATTTGTCTGTCACATTTGAACCCAGGTCTTCCTGACTCCAAGCCTGGAGCCTAAGGGATCTGCCAACATCAGGCATGCTCTAGTCCAGCCTGGATTAAAAATATCAATGGCACAAATACAGGCCTGGAGAGGTCTACTTAGATCATGAGTCATACAAAAAGGATCTGGCAGTGTTAGTGGATCACAAGCTCAGTGCTGGCCAGCAGCCAAGAAAGCTAGAGTCTTCAATAAGAGAATATACTAAGGCAGCCAGGTGGCTCAGTGGATAGAGAGTCAGGCCCAGAGATAGGAAGTCCTGGGTTCCAATCTGGCCTCAGATTCTTCCTAGCTCTGTGACCCTGAACAAATCACTTAACCCTGCTGATTAGCCCTTTTACCAGTCTTCTGCTTTGCCACTGATGTGTAGTCTTGACTCTGGATGGAAGGGAAGGGTTTAGAAGAGAGAGGGAGTAGACTGACCAGCACTAGGGAGGTCCAGGCTCTTCCTGTTCCCTGCTTAGAACCCTCCTGGTGGACCGGGCTCCATCTTGGGAGCTGCCTTCAGGGGAGGACAAGCTGGAGCACATCCAGAGGACGGCCACCAGGACTGTGTAGGGTTGGACAGCAGCTGGGATCCTTGGATGGAACTTGGCGTGTTTAGCCTGGAGAAGAGATAAAATTGTGGCGGGTGTGGGCGGGAGGAATGGCTGCCTTTGAGGATTGAGGGCCGTCATGGGAAAGATGGATGAGACACGGCATGCTCAGCCCCAGAAGTCAGCCAGGGGATGCCTGGCATGGAAGGCACAGAGAGATTTAAGTTCCCCATAATTAAAGCACCCTAAAAGGGGAATCGGCTACTGGCCTGAGAAACGGAATGAGCCCCCCGATAGTGGAGGTATTCCAGGGAAGTCTGGATGAGCCAAGGACAATGCAGGAAAGATTCTCGCTTAGGTTGGAGCAGGGGAAGGGAACACGCATTTGTTAAGTGCCTCCTAGGTGTCGAGATCGAGGCACAAGGCATAATGCTATAGCTCTTAGTGAATCCACACGACAGCCAGGCGAGGTAGATGCTATTATCCTCATTGTACAGCTGAGGAAACTGAGGCCAAGGGATGGGGCTGCAGCCTGCCTGAGGAAGGGGATTCTGGCTGGACCCCATTCTTAGCAGTGGGGTTGAATCGCAGGTGGGGCTTCTCCCTCAAATTCTCAGTGAGCCAGGATTTGGGGCTAAATCTAATGAAATGGGACACAGTCAGGATAAATAAGAAGTCTCGTTCTTGGTTTGTAAAATACAATACCCAAAGGGAAACTGGGTTGTTTTTTAGTTTCCTTGAAAAAGATCCAGTGGGGTTAGTGAACCGCAAACTCTGTAAGGCGGTGCCTGGGTGATAATGCCATCCCCAACATCACTAGGTCGCAGGCTGTCTAGAAGAGGGTGAAGAAGTGATGGCCATTCCGGGCTCTGCTCTAAGCTGGCCTCCCCCCGAGCCTTGTGGCCATTTAGGACGGGCATCGATCCTTCCAAAGCAAACAACCAGGCAGGCCAAGGCCCCCGAGTCTGTGAAGACACCAGATGAGGCCTGGAGAAGAGAAGCCGGGGCGAGGGGAGAGCCGTGCCAGCCGGCCGGCCTCACACATCGAAAGGGCTCCCTGCAGAACAGGGATTCGAGCTGTCCAGGGCCAGCCTGAGGCTCATGGTCAGGAAGGCCTTCGCAGTCCCCGAGCGGAGGGGCTGCCTTGGACGTGGGGGAACAACATACTAAAGAAGTGAGTCCGCGTGAGGTGAGCAGCAGGAATCGAGGCAGAGGCAGAGGCAGGATGGGGGGAGAGAAGTCCCCAGCACGTCCCTTCGCCGCACTCAGACTGTTTCCTCGTCATTCGGGGCCTGCAGGCCTCCTCGGAGAAGAGTCCCAACGAGGAAGCACCAGGCAGGCGCTCCAAGCAAGGATCGCCTTCTGGTCTGCCGTCCCAGCTCACGTGGAGCCCAGTGGGGAGAAGGCCAGCCACAGGGGCCCACATGGGAGAAGCAGTCCAGGAGGGGCCCCTTAGACAGATGCTCCAAGGAAAGTGGCGGCTCTCCCTCACAGGCCAGCCTGGCTCCGGCAGAGGAGCCGAAGGGCTGGGGATGCTCAGAGCGAGTTCCTGGGTGTCCCGGGGCCCAGCGGTGTATACAGAGCAGAAGGACCTGGAGAGGCAAAGACGGGGGGGCAGGGGGCACCCTGGCCTGTCAGACAGCTTTCCTGAGTGACAGAGTGGAGCGATGACAAGTCAGGATGGGGGAACAGACAGGAGGAGGCCAATCTGGCTGGAACATGCAGTACAGGAACAGGAGGGCCAGGAAGTAAGTCTGGGAAGAGAAGCTGCTCCCTGATCGAGGAGGCTTTCATGCCCGGTTGAGGAGTTTGTGCTTTATGCTAGATGGGGTGGGGACGATGGGGAGCCACGGACGGCGTCTGAGCAGGGTAAAGACACGGTTGTGCTTGTGCATCAGGAAGATCGTTTTGGCAGCTGGAATGGGGGGTCAATGATGACTGAGGGGGGGAGGAAGCCACTTAGAACATATCCCAGCAAGATGGTGGTGGAAGACAGACCTGGGAGGGGGGCCATGTGGGTGGGAAGAGGGGCAGGATGGGCGGGAGTCGGTGGTTAGAGGACCTACCCTAGGATTGGGCATCCGGGGGTTAAGAATCAGGCTGACTGGGAGAAAGCGGGTGGTTTAGGAAGAAAGAGGAAGGTTTGTGGAGGCTTCCGTGTGTGTGGGAGCTCACTGAAGGCGGCAGCCAATGCTTCCTGTCTGTGTGTCCCCCAAACTTAGCCCAGAAGTGGTTCATGAATACCTTGACTGGCTCCCTGAGAGGATGCCTGGGAAATGAGCCCTCTGCGAGGAGCCATCCAGTGGGGGGAGGGAGAGCAGGAGAGGCTCTCCCCACCTATTGGCATGTGGCCCCCTTCAGACTGCCCAGAATCCTCTGCATTTCCCCTGTCTGGGCAGAGCTCCCCCTCGGATAGGTCCCCACCTCAGGGATGGGTGAGACGCTGCCCAAACCTGTGGCCCCCACATTCGATGGGGCACCCGTTTCCCGGCTTCCAGAGAGCAGCACGGTCGGGCGAACACGTCAGAGCCAGCAGCGCTTTCTGTCCAGAGCAGTCAGTGCAAGATGACGTCGGCATCCGACACAAGACGCGATTTTGCCAGATGGACACGGGCTGAACTTCTCTCCGCGCTCGGCGCTCGGTGCAGGGGTGGATGCTGCCATGGCCCAGCTCGGACCTCCCCCTTTGCATCAAGGATGCCGCGCCGGGTTCAGGACGGGCAGGGCAGTGGCACAGGCTTGGAGCGTGGGGCGGCTCTGTCCCAGGTCCACCCCATGCCAGGTCGCAGCCCCCCAAGTTTCCCCCACTTCCGTGGCCCGGGGGAGCCTGAGGACACCCAAGGACCACACGCTCCTCATCTGTCTATTTTAGGTGGAAATGGTGCCTTGTGGGCTTCTGCTTCTGTTTCCCTCCCATGGCTTTAGGCCCCAGAATAGGGCAAAATGCCCATTTTCTATCATGTCGCCAGGGATGGAGACATGGAACCCGCTTCCTGCGGGTGGGCTCTGGCTGCTGCGCCAGACCCCGGCCCTTCCCTTTGCACAGAGGCCTGCTGGGGGTTACATGGCCCACTCAGGGGAGCTCATGAGAAGCAGCATCTTCAGCTCCGCACACAGCTCGGGAAGCGGAACCCGAATGATCCTGCTCTCTGAAGGCAAGTCCATGTCCCAACCTCCCCCCCCCCCCGCCCCCAGGCCCAGGGGCTGGGCCTCGGGGTTCAGCGGCTCCAGAGGGCAGCTCAGCTCTCTGCCAAAGGCGGCTGCCAGGATTCACCCCCTTCCCACCCCAGGCTTTCTGTGGAGGGCAACGATTGCCTCCACATGGGGGGAGCCGGGGTTTGGGACTGGGCCAGCCAATCAAACAACAGATGTTTATCGCTGAGCCCCCCCCCCCCAATCTAGAACCCAGAAGATGAAGATGAAGGCAAAAACTGTCCTTGAAGCCTTTTGATTTTCATTTTTTTAACCCTCCCCTTCCCTCTTGGAATCTGTACTGTGTGTTGGCTCCCAGGCAAAAGAGTGGTCAGGGCTGGGCCTTGGGGGTGAAGGGACTTGTCCAGGGTCACACAGCTCGGAAATAGCTGAGGCCACATCCTGAACCCAGGACTTCCCGTTTCTAGGCCTGGCTCTCCATCCACTGAGCTACCCAGCTGCCCCCCTTTTGATTTTTTAACAGGGAACATACACACATGTATGCAGGCACTCGCTGGACGTAAGGGGCTCAGGATGAGGCATGAGCAGGGGAGTGGGGGGGGGGGGGGTCAGGAGAGGTTCCATGCAGAAAATGGGCTATGAGCCGAGTCCGGAGGAAACGACGGATTCCTCGGGAAGGTCATTCAGAGCATGGAGGAGTGCTAGTTCACAGGCATGGAGGTGGGAGATGGAGCCCAGCGTCTGTGGTCCAGCAATGAGCTAGTGTTGTGAGATGAGAGGAAGCACGAAGGAGAGAAATTGGCAGCGTCAGAGGGAGGAAGACTCCTCTAGGTAGCTCTCGGCAGCAATAATATGGAGGAGGAGGAGGAGGAGGAAGAAGAAGAGGAGGTGGAAGAGGAGGAGGAGGAGGAAGGGAGAGGAGGAGAGGAGGATGAGGACGAGGATGAAGATGAGAACAAGGACTTCTGTAGCATCTTAAGATTTGCAAAGTACTTTCCAGGTGGTGTATCATGTCATCCTCCCAATTACTCCTGGAAATAGTTGCTATCATCATCGCCCCGTTTACCTATGGGGAAACCAAGGCAGCAGAAGGTAAACAACTTGCCCACACGACTGTCTGAAGCCTGGCTTGAACTCGGTCCTGCAGGGGACTGGTGCGCGGCATCTGGGTCCCTGGGAGGAGCAGGCCACTGAAGAGCTAACGTCTAAGCCGTGGTGTCATCACCGAGGGCAGAACTCATGCCCGTGGCGAGTGGCCCAAACCTTCCTTCCAGCCATCTTTTTGTGTTTGGTCCCCAAGAGCCGCTGTGGAGGGCAGAAGTCTGGGGGTGGCTCGCGTGTGCCCCCAGGACGATGGGGAGGACGTCCTTGTTTGAAAGAGCACGTCTTGCTGGTGCAGAGTTACGTTCTCGTTTCCAAACGGCCATCCTGTTCTAAATCCATTCAGAACGCCGTTCCCTGGGAAGAGCCCAGATGACCCTGCCTGTGATGAGGTTCGCTGGGCTTCTGGGTCCCTCTGAAGAGTGATGTGGGGGCTACCTCTGAGGTCTGCGGGTTCCTCACTTCCCATTAGACGTGTGGCCTTGGCCGAGTCCTTTCCTCTCTCCGCTTGGGTCTTCACTTTTGTTGAGGGAGGGCCTTGGAAGGATCTTTTGTGTGTGTGAAGATATTTTGTTTTGCCCATTACGTAGTGACAGTTTCCTGCATGGTTCTCTGAAGTCACGGGATCCAGAGTGTCTCCCTCCCTCCCTCCCTCCCCTCCCCCTTCCCAGAGCCGATGAGCAGTTTGACCTTCGCTCGACACGTATCATCGAGCAAAGCATTTCCGTGTCAGGCCGAAACTCGAAGAAACTCACGTCACAAATGAGCCGCTTCCACCCGCGCTCTGACGGCTCTCTTTGCCCGAAGACGTCCAGCTGTCCTGGCTGAGAGCAGCCGCGTCTCCCCACGTGGTCATCCCACACTGGCGGTCTCGGCGCACCCAGTTCTGGTCCTGTGACTCCATGACAACGGCAGGCTCGGAGGGCTTCGGCCACAGAAGGCTTTGGCCATCCGGATCGCCTGTGGGGGCTCCCAGAGGAGCACTAAGAACGGCAGCCAAGATGTGACGAAGGTCTGACTGGCTCTTTAAGGCTCTGTATCCTTCCCTGCTCTAAGGCAGGCGCCCGAGAAAGAAGAAACCGAGGGTCAGGGAGTGCGAAGGACGTCCCCAAAGCCACTGTTAATGCTGCTCAGAGGCGGAATTCACACCCTTAAAGAAACCGAGAATCAGAGTGCTACAGACAGCAAGTCCAGAGCAGAGGAAGATCTGAACTCGGCTCTGCTCTCTCTCCTCTCCCGTGGACACGGCTACCCACGCTGGAGGCTCTGCTGGGTTGGAAGGATCGAGCCCTTTCCTTCCCCTCGACCCCCAGAGGAAGCCCTCCCCAGCCCGGAGGCTTCCAACAGAAAAGGGGGAGACTGCAGGGAGGTGGGTCCATCCCAGCCAGTCCCCGCGCTCGGGACCAGGAGCCGCTGGGGAGGACTTGGTGACGGGCACGTCCACGGCTGCGCGGAGACCCGGCCGACGGGAGCTTCCTTCCTCTCTCTCCTTAGTCGGTATCCCGGCACGGAGACGGGCCGCCTGCTGGGAGGAGATGCGGGCACAGGGCCGAGCCAGCCTGCAGCACCCGCTTTCCGTGGTGCTCCGGAGAAGAGAAGCATGGCCGGTGCAGGCCGCCTCCCGGCCGGAGCGCTCCCTTCAGCCTCTGCAGTCTGGCCCGGACCCCAGCCGGCCTTCAGATGCTCGGAGGCATCGAGCTGCCTCGGGTTCCTCGTTGGAGGACGTGTCCATCGTCACGGCGGCCCTGGAGGGCAAATGAGACGCCCAGACAGTGGCTGAGAGTCTAAACCCTGCAGAAAGGGTTTTAGACTGTCCTCTCTGTCACTCTGGCGGATCACCGATGAGGAAGCCGAGGTCCCCAGAGCCCACGGACTTAGCCGGGGTGGCCCAGGCGGCAGTGGTCTGAACGAGCAGGATTGGAACCCAGAGCCTCCGCTGCTCCCACCGGTGGTCGTGCCTCTGCCCTTTAGGGCTGGTAGCCGCGCAGCTGTGACTTGGTGCCCGGCGCTCTCTGCGCTTTTCTTGCCAGACGTCCGAGACGTTTGCCCCTTCCCTCTTCCAGAGCCAGAGGGCGATGCAGCGTGCCCGGGTCCCGTAGCACCCCAGTGTCTCGTCTGTCTAAGGCTGGATCGGAACTCGGGTCCTCCTGGCTTCCGGCCCAGGACTGTCCGTTGAACCTCCCCCGTCCTGTCCTCCTTGGGCGCCTGGCCAGCCCTGGCTCTCCTCAGCATGGCCTCTGGGACTGGAGCAATGGTGCAGCTGGCGGCGAGGCGAGGACCGGACTGGCTGCCCGTGGCCTGGGGCATCGCTGGCTGAGTCCGGTGCAAGACGGAGGCCCAGAGCTAGGCACTGCCAGTGTGGAAGCTGAGAAAGACGGCTGGTGGGGGTTGAGCCTGGACAGGAGCTCAGGGAGTCTCCTTCGGTGGGCGGCGCTTGGGGGCCTCTCCCGCTGCCAAAGCCTCGTGTCTGGTTTTTGTTGGGAGCTCCGGGAGCCTGGGCAGGTCCGTGACCGGCTCTGGGCCTCAGTTTCTCCTTTTGTAAAAGACCATAATCCATTAGGGTGTCCCCGAGCAGGCTGTCGTGAGGCCGGCAGCCTTCCCAGGCCTTCCAGCGGCTTTTGTCTGTCCTCCGTGACTCAGACGCGCTTACAGCAGATGAGTTGGGAGCGGAGAGGGGCGGCTGGACGCGTCTGGGGACATATCCCGGAGGATCCGGAGCCCCAGTTCTCTTCTACAGCCATGAGACAGCCAGAACGGCGGGTTCCAGGTGTGAATCCTTCGTGAATGCGCTTCTTCTCTCCGCCTCATTGCTATCGCCTGTAAAATGGGGTAATGATACTGGCACAGAAGGGGATTATTGCCGGCTTCCAGCGGTGCCCTACTGTTGCTGGAGGCTCTGGGGCCGCCCGCTGAGAAGAGAGACGCCCACAAGGAATTGTATTCGGCCTCCAATTGAAGAAGACTGAAAAAGCTCAGGAAGGTCAAGTCGGAGCAGGTGCCCTTCCGCCCGCCCGCCTGCCTGAGGCCGCCTCTCACCAGGAATCCTTTGCCATTGGCTGCTGGGATGGCGTCGCGAGAGTGGCGCAGCCGCGTTAGTGTTGCCCCTCCCGTAGGGCGTTCTCTTGGCGCTGCTCCTCTTCCTGCGGCCTCCTAGGAATTGTAGTACAAGTGCTGCCTATCTCCCCTCCCCACCCCCCCACCCCCCTTTGGTTTTTATCTCTGGGCAGGAGATGTGGAGACAGTTTTGCTGGGCTCTCCGGAGTGGAGGCATCCGCCCACAACTCCCAGCATGCCCCGGGGCCCCACGATGGCCCCTCCCCACCAGTGGCTTTACTTCCTGTCTCTAGTAAATGGCCTCTTCCCTCTTCGAGCGTCTTCCTAGGATTGTGGGTCGCTTCATTCTTTCCTTTGGAAACCGGCCTGTTGGGTCCTTTGGCCAGTTCTCAGTGGGGGGCGACTTTCATTCCCATAAACTGGGCTCCCTTGAAAACCGGGGCCTCCATCCGGGGCTTGGGGCAAACTTGGCCCGTTTCTGCTTTCCTGCTAGTCTTGGTGGCCTTTGTTTTATGTGCCCAACCGTGCCCATGCAGTACCATCAGCCTGGCCCTCGGAAGTCGGCCCTGGCTCTCCGCCTCTTCCCTGGCTCCCCCTCAGACAGGAAAACTCCTCCTGGCTCCCGTCACCTTCCCATGCTCAGCCGGACTTCGGGCTGGTGCAGGGCAGAGGGGGCCCGTAGACCCAGTTTCTCCCCTTCTGTCGTGCTTTCCTTTTCCCGGCGATTGTCTAAAACTTGGATCTCTGGGTTTTCGCCATCCCACACCAGATTGCGGGGGTCCTTTCCTGCCCTGTGCTGTACATCCGCCTCTATTTCTTAGCCACCAACCAGGAATGATAAGAGGAGGCAGCAGGCATACATTCCCGGCATGGGGGACACAGCCTGTGCAAAGGCCTAGAGATGGGAAGTGTCCGTCTTGTAAATGAGGAACATTCAAAGGACCCTTCAGGCAGGGTCATCAGGTACATCACAACAAGGAATGCTTAAACTAGGCTAGAAAAGCAGGTGGGAGGCATGGCAGGAAAGACTTTCACACCAGACATATTTGTACTTCATTCTAGAGGCAACGTGTGGCAGAGTGTCAGTGGACCTGTAATCAGGAAGGCATGAGTGCAAATCACGGCCCAGACACTTACTGGCTGTGATGACATCAAACAAGTCATTGAATCGCCCTTAGCCTCCGTTTCCTCACCTGTAAAATGGGAATAACAATTGCATTTACCTCAGAGTTGTTGTGAGATTAAAATGCAATAATACATATTTAGAACTTTGGAAACTGTAAAGCCCTCTTTTTTCTGGTATCCTCAGTGCTTAGCCCAGGGCCTGGTACACAGTAGGTGCTTAATCAATGTTTATGGACCATCTGACTATTTAAATGGCAGCTATTGGGGTGGTTTTTATTCTAGAGGAAATTTGCTAAATAGAACCAGGAAACCAAAGCACATTCTAGCTAAAGGAATTGAAGGGGTGACAAAACGATAAGCTTTCCTCCTGCGCCCAAAGGCAACCAGACCCTTCCTTTCAGTGGGCACTCACTGTGCCATCTTTTGGATGGACAGGAGGACCCTGAATGGCTGGTTTTACAGACCCCCGTTTGGGGGACGAGGAAGGAGAGACCTTCGACCAAGAATTCAGTCACTGCCGCCTGCTAGACTCAGTGGCTTCGTTGTAAACGCTGGCACGGGCCGAAGAGCTTATTTTTTTAACTTTTGGAAATGATCCAGGATGAAAAGAGCCAAAGGTTTGTGAATTGCCTCGAAATAGCACGCCTAGAGATCACGAGTGCTTTCAGAAGATCATCGGGTGGCAGCGAATAGAGCAAACACCAAGTGACCTCCGAGATAAGTGGATAAGCATTTATTAAGTTCCTGCTGTGTACCAGACCCTGGGCCAAGCACTAGAGATACAGAGTAAGGTCAAGCCATTCCTACCCTGAAAATCTCCCAGGCTGCCATGGAGAGACAACATGCGACAAACACAACGGGTGCAGGATCCACTGGAGAATTTCTCAGTGGATGGGACTGGCGAAGGCACTAGCACGAGCTGGGCTTATAGCTCGGACCTGAAGGGAGCTGGAGAAGCCAGGAAGAGAGGCTCCTGGGGTGGGGAGCAGCCCATGAGAACGCCCAGAGTCAAAAGAGAACATGGAGAGCATCTTCAGAGCAGGTTTGCAGCATGGCGGATGCCGCACACCACCAGAGCAGCTCTGGGCTCGTCCCGCTCGCTCGGGCATCCACTTGCCCAGCTTGGTCTCTTCTCCTCCGTCCCCTGTGGCCTTTCACCTGAGCTGTTGCCTCGGCGCTTCTCCCATCTTTTCTCCACACCCATGGCAGACTGTTCTCCCTAACGCAGAGGACTGGTCCTGTTGCTGCCCTGCTCAAACACTCTTAGTGGCTCCCTCTTGAGATGACCAGCCGACCTCATCCGGCTTCCCGAGGCTCTTTTCCCGTGATTCCCCTTCACGTGTTCTGTGCTTTGGCCACACTGCCTCCCTGAGGAGTCCTTCAATCACCACCATGTGGGGGTCTATACAGTCTGTCCTCTGTGCTTCAAAAGTCTCTTCCCTCTACAGCCGGTGCCTCAGTGGATAGAGCCCTGGACCCGGACTCAAGACGTCGTTGCCCTTGTTCAGTCACGTCCAACTCCGTGGCCCCGTTTCAGTTTTGTTTTGTTTTTGGCCAAGACACCGGAGCGACTTTCCATTTCCTTCTCCAGCTCACTTTACAGATGAGGAAACGGAGGCAAGTAGTATTCAAGTGACATGACCAGGGTCACACAACTAGTAAGTGTCCTAAGCTAGATGTGAACTCAAGTCTTCCTGACTCCATGCCCAGCCCTCTATCCACTGCACTTTTTAGCTGCCCCAGGAAGACCCGAGTTCAGTTCTGGCCTTGGACATTTAAATATCTCTGTGACCCTAGCTGGGCAAACACCTTCACTCTGCCTGCCTCAGTTTCCTCAACTGTAAAAGGGAGCGATATCATCAACTTTGCAGGTTGTTGTGAGGATTACATGAGATAATGTACCTCGTAGGTGCTATACAGACGCCAATCCCCCCCCCCCCCGTTCCCCTTCTTTTCCTGGCTCAGGAAGCCTCTTCTGATGACTCTTAATTGTTCTCCCTCCCATAATCATGTCTAGACATCTCCCCCTCCCCAAATGGAAATGCCGTGTTTTGTGCCCCGGTGCCTGGCCCAGAGTAGAGATGTAACAAGAAATCATTCGCTTGAAATGGATGTTTAAACTGGGGAATTGGATCCGGGTGCACATCCTGCAGTGGCGCCCCCTTTCCTAGGCAAGTGTCACCGAAGCACGTTGGTAGCCATCATGAGGAGAGCCAGGAAGGAAGCCCCAAGTCCTTCTCTTCCCACAAGCACCGTTCAAGCGTGGTCGGTCGACCCTTTGTGGGGAATCAGCAGTGGCACAGAACGGGGTTCCACGGGAGGACTGGCCAGGCTCGGGTCAGTGCCAGGGGAGCGAGCTCACCGAGCCACGGAACGTGTCCAGGCCGCTGTGCCCGCTGGAAGACGATGGGAAGGGTGGCCCGTACACAGACAGGCCAAACACTAGATTACATGTGAGAGGGCAAAGGAGAAACCTGTGCCAAGAGGAGAAATCCAGAGAGAAAATCCTCGCACAGCCGTAGAACGCAATTGGGCTCTGTGCGCCTTGGCTGACGGTTTCCTGGGGGCAGAGCCATGGAGGACAGGTGTGCTCTCGACATGGGGATGGACAAACGCGTGGAGGTGAGAACCAGCAAGACAAGCCGGAGCAGCGGCCCGTCGTGTCGGGAGCTCGGACGATAAGCCTTAAGTGATGCCCGCTGAAACGTAGCAGGACTGGCCAGGTGAGTGGGGACGCCGATGGGGCTGCAGGCCTGGAGGAGGTCGCCATTCTCCTCCTCAGTCGGAACGAGGACCCCTTCCCAGGCAGCCCTCGACAAGAAGCCCAGGCATAAGGAAGGGAAGTCAGCGGCTTAACAGAAATACTAAGCAGAGATGCTTTCTTCTTCCCCATCAGCATCGCAGGCAGCCTGCCAGGCATGTTTCTAGCACCTGTTCCACCCAGGCCTTCCTGCCAGGACTTCACAGTGTCGAAAACGTTCTGATGTGTGAAGTGCTTTTTTAAATATAAGGAATAAAATTATTTTCAGCTGGTTGTCAGGCAGTTGGCAACAGGCTCGGTAAATAGGCGGCTTAGCAAGGATGCCAAGCCGTGGTGGGTCAGAGCTGCAGGCCTTCCCTTCCCCGCTTCCTTCCAGGAGCTGTCCGGCCTCAGCTCGAACCCTCCTTCCAGTTCTGGGCAGCTCCAAAGGGCTCCCAGTTTTTCCTCCCATCCAGCTAAGTTGTGGCTTCCACCTCTATCTGTCTCTTTGTTGTGCCCTCTGGGACCAAGCGGAGCACGGCTAATCCTTCCCTTCAGACAGATGGAGTCGATGGCTTCTTATCTCCCCGAGTGGTCCCCTCTCCAAGCTGCCTCCAGCCCCAGCTCGGATCCGAATGAAGCGTGCTATGGATCACAAGCGCCACAAACCTCATTTTCCTGGCGGGGAAGCTGAGGCTGAGAGATAAGAGCAACGTGCCCAAAGACTTGGAGTTCTCCGTGCTGGATCCCCGACACACTCTTCTTCTCCACTGTTCTTTCCCTTAAGCCACGCGGCGTCCTGAATCGGAGTTGGATTCGTACTTAGCCAGGTTTTCTCCACCACAGAGATGACTTAGCTATTGCACTTTGGCACCCGAGTTCCAGGATGCCGAGACAGAGGGCTCTAGCAGAGCATCAAGTCATGGGACCCAGCTGGGATTTTCAATAATATCTAAATTGGGCAGCAGTGACTCTGGACCCAGAAGTCCACAGTCCAACTGCCCTGTCTCACGTGGAGCCTCGGCGAAGCCTTTCTGCCCGCCCGCCCGCCCGCCCAGTGATTTCAGTAGCAGTAAGCTCCAGTGGCTCCATATTAACTCAAGGGGCCAATTTAACTTCCTTTCTTGGGTATTAAAAGGCTGGCCCCTTCCTGCTTTTCCAGTCTGCTTATACTCCCCTCCCCTCCCCTCCCCTCCCCTCCCACTTGTATTGGCCTCCTCGCGATTCCTCAAATAAGAGGTTCCGTCTTCTATCTCTTTGCCGCTAGGCTGGGGGTCCTCCATTCCTGGAATTTCTGCCTCTTCCCCGACTCTTTAGCCTCTTGGCCTTTCTTGAAGACAGTTGGAATTCCCACCTCTTCAAGAGCCCTTTCCTAAGCTCCCCAGCTGCGAAGGCTTTCCTCGTACAGTGCCCATCTCCTCTGGATATGTTCCGTGTGTATTTGCGTCACCTCCTTCTCCTAGGATGTATGATCTTGGCGCCTCCAACCCTTAGCACGGAAACTGGCACCCAATAGGGAGCCCTTAGTAAGCAACAAAGCCTTTAATGACTAGTAAATGGATGTTGACTGCCATCGCTCAGACTTGGCCACTACAGGCATCTCTTCCCCATCACAGGCCCTTCGGATCTGGAAAATCCACAGATTTCTGGGCTCTCCACTCATCCGAGAGCAGAGGCCCGACTTCCCTCTTCCTTTTCTGGAGTATTTGCAGTAACTGATATGCATTCATGCATGCCTAAACATTTGGAGATATCTGCATTTCTGGCCTTTGGGGGGGCCGGTTCTGGTTTTCATATTCGTTTAGATACCTTTTAATTTTTTACTTGTTTCAACTTTAAAAAGAAATTGTGTCCACTTATAATAGCAAAATAGGTTGATATTATATAATAGTATACATATATTTTATGCATTTCTATCTGAATTTCTAAACTTATTCTATGTTGTCTGCTGCCTTTGCATGTCATCTGTGGCTTCTATAAAATGCCCTAGAAATCCCCATTTAATTTTTTAACGCCTTGCCTTCCATCTTGAAATGAAAAAGAGTGGTAAAGACTAGGCAATTGAGGTTACTGACTTACCCAGGGTCACACAGCTAGAAGTATCTGAGACCAGATTTGAACCCAAGACCTCACATCTTTAGAGCTGGCTCTCAATCTATTCAGCCACCTAGCTGCACCCCCCATTTAATTTCTTTTTTTTCCTTTTTAAAAAACTTAGAATATTTTCCCATGGTTACATGATTCATGATCCCCACTCTTCCCAGAGCTGACAAGCAGTTCCACTGAGTTATATATTTATCATTGTTCAAAACTTATTTGCATGTTATTCATAATTGCAGTAGAATGATCTTTTAATGCCAAAACTCTAACCATATTCCCATCAAATCAAATGATCGATCCTATGTTTTTCTTCTGCGTTTCTGCTCCCACAGTTCTTTCTCGGGATGTGGATACATTCTTTCTCATAAACTGCTCTGGATTGTCCTGGATCATTGCATTACTGCTAGTAACAAAGTCAGTTTCATTTGGTTGTGCTACAATGTATCAGCCTCTGTGTACAATGTTCTCCTGGTTCTGCTCCTTTCACCCTGCATCACTTCCTGGAGGTCATCCCAGTTCACATAGAGTCCCTCCAGTTCATCATTTCTTTCAGGACAAGAGTATTCTGTCACCATCAGATACCACAGTCTGTTCAGCCATTCCCCTATCGTGGTTCTCAAACCACTGTATACTATCTTGTTTGGTCCTCACAACATCTCTGTGAAGTAGTTAGTAAGTACCAATGTTAGTTCCGTTTTACAGATTGAAAAACTGAGATTCGGAGAAGTTAAATGACTTAGTAATTAATGATTGCTGAGCTGCTAGTCAATGTCTGTGGTGGGATTTGATACCAGATTTCTCCTTACTATGAGAATCCATCCCCTATTTCACATTCAAGGACATGCCGAGAAGTGGGGCCTAAACTTCTGGGGGTTGTGATAGATAGTCCTTTGGGGTAAGGCCCTTGTGTTTGACTGGAAGGCCTTCATTTGCTTATTGAGCTGTTCTTGTTGTTTTTATCTCCTTAAGAATATCTGATGAGGCACTTTGGGATCCTCTCATATCCTGCCTAGCAAAATTCTTGGATTCAGCCTTTATTAGAGCAATCCCAGCTTCTTTCCTCACCACCCGCCTCCCCCAAGCACAGCCATCCTCCCCGTTGGGATTCGCTTCTGTTGGAAATTCAGAGCATTGGAAAAAATAGAAAGGACTTTGAAGGAAACCTGATACACAACGACAACAGAAACAGACAAGGTCTGAGCTAGCCCCGAGCGTCAGATGGATGAGGAGAGTAGGAAGGACGGACGTGAAAGGGATGTAAATGGCCTACTGCAAAAGTGAGACATAATGTGGGGGAAAGAACATGGGTTTGTAGTCGAAGAACCTGGGTTCAAATCCAGACTCATGGGCCACTTAGTGAGTCACTTCCTTTTGGGACTCAATTTCTTCATCTGTGAAATGAAGAAAATGGTTTCCCAGGTCCATTCTCGCTTTAAAGATGTGAAGTTCAAGCCTGACCCTGGGAGTCGTTGGTGAAAATAATGAGGTTCTGGGCCCTAGGGCTGAGTTCAAGCCCTGTAAAGGACCATTCTGAGAAGGCTCGACAGACAGGAGCACAGAGGCAAGCCTCGATGGGGACAAGGCTGCCCAGGAGGCTAGGAGGAAGGGCCCTCGCTCGGTCTGTTCTACCGCCTCAGTCAGACCCTTGAGCGGACCAGCTCATGGCCCCGTGCCCTCCCTGCCACGTCCGCCTCCAAAGGAGAGACCAGGTTAAGGCAGATGTCAGCCCGGAAGACGCTGTGTTTCAGGGAATTATGAGCAATTTGGCGTGGCTCGGCCCAGCTGTCTGTCACTTTGCAGCGAGCGGTTTAAAATAGAAACACACACAGAAGCAGCCCTGAGTGGCAGTTTCTTAATAAAGCGCCAGGCACTTCAGGGTTCTTTTTCTCTAAAGGTAAGGCTCAGCGAAGCCACGCTGAGGAGGGAGCAGGAAGGGCCGAGGCGCACCCTTCATGGCCCCGGCACCGCTTCGGAAGCCATTTATGAAGGGGAAGGGAACAAGCAATTCCCAGAGGCCCACACTGTGCCCAGATCCTCACAAGCACCACGCTAAGTAGGTGCTTACGGGGGCAGACAGAGGTTAAGTGACTGGCCCAGGGTTACCCAGCTAGTAAGAGTCCAAAGCCAGATCTGAACTCGGGTCTTCCTGACTCCAATCCCAGAGCTCTCTCTGTCGAGCCACCTATCATGTGCCTGGAGCCCAAGAAGACTGTGGATATTAAAGGAGGGAGATCGTGTGAAGGGGGATGGGTCCAGATGCCATTCTGCGCCGCCCCCCATCTGTCTTCCTCTGTTTGGATAACAACATAGTAGAGGGGAAATTGGGAGCTCTGAGGCTCTGATAGGAAATGTCGGCCTTCTCAGGAATGGCTGCTGCTTCTGCAGGGCCCCTGTGAGCATCAGAAGAGCCAAAGGACCCAAAAGGCTCTGTGAGCATTGGACAGAGATGAAGAGCTGTGGTGTGGTACGGCACGGTGGGAAATGCCCTGGGATGCAAGCTCAGAGTCCTCAGTTCAAGTCTTGGCTCTGCCTCGGATGGAGCCGTTGCCTCTCTCTGGGACTTTGTTGTTGGGGCATTTCGAGTTGCTGCCCAATTCTTACAGAGCTACCAGAGTGGTTTGGCATTTCCTTCATCAACTCACTTACACTTGAGGGAACTGAGGCAAACAAGGTCAAGTGACTTGCCCAGGGTCACAAAGATAGTGTCTGAGGCCAGATTTGAACTCGAGAAGATGGGCCTGCCTGACTTCAGGCTCAGCACTATCCACTGGACTACCATGCTTCCCATTCTCTAGGACAGTATTGGCAAACCTTTTAGAGATTGTGTGCCCAAATTATACCCTCAAGTTGCCTGTGAGCCTCCCGCATTAACCCAGACAGGGGAGGGAAGAAGTGCTCACATTGGGCTGCTAGGCAGAGGGGCGGGCAAGTGAAAAGTGTCCTCGGGTGCTATGGAGAGGGGGACGGAGCAGCCCTCTCTGACACCCGGAGGCCCTTGTGCCCTAGGTTTGCCAACACGGCTCTAGGACTTACTTTCCCTATTTGTAAAATTCAGAATGTTAAATGAGATGATCTAAGGCCCCTTCTGGCTTTAATCTTCATAGCCAACCTCCATCCATACCAAAGAGACCCCGTGGGTGGATTGCCTTTGGTATATGCTTTGGACTTAAGGAATTAAATTAGCTTCAATAGCAGCTTCTTCATGGGTGCCAAAGTGGCTCGTAAAGTTTCCCAGAAGAGCCTTGTAAAGTTCCTTTAAAAATATGTCCTCTCAGGGACGGTTTGGGGGCTCAGCAGGTTGATAGCCAGTTGACAGAGAGGGAAGGTTCTGGTTTAAAGGCACTTCCTATCTGTGTGACCCTGGACAAGTCACTTGACTCCCATTGCCTAGCCCTCACTGCTCTTCTTCCTTGGAACCAAGACAGCATTGATTACAGATGTATATTGTAAACATGGAATAGCCTCTCCATTGGTGCTTCCCCAGAGCACAGAGCCAGTGGAAGTCAAACTCATTTCAAGGGAAGGAAAAGCATGGAAGGCACTTGAATCCTATGCTCATGCCTGGCATGGACTCCTTCCTGCCTCCCCAATTGTAGCTCAGCCCACCCACCCGCCCACCCGTGCCTTCTTTAGGTCTTAGACTCCATACGGAGTTAGAGTTCCAAGGCAGAAGAATGGTCAGGGCTGGGCATTTGGAGTTAAGTGACTTGCCCAAGGTCACCCCACCGGGCGGTATCCAAGGCCACCTTTGAGCCAGGGATCTCCCATCTCCAAGCCTGAGGCTGTCTGGGCTGCCCTTCCTGATGCTGTAGGTCCAATGCGTCTTTGTGATTGCGCCTACTTGTGTCCTGTGAAAGGTCTCCTCCAGGGTGGTTCAGCAGGTTTTTAGTATAGGCTGAGGAACTGCCGTCACTGAGTGCAGAAGCCACAGGACACGTGTGGCAATGTAAGGCCTGGGAGGGGGGCCACGGCACAACTAAGACCAGAGGGGGAAGGGAGTGCCCTGCAGACGGAGGAGACAACTGACTGGAGGCTGAAGGGCAGTTCGGGGCTGGCAGCACCTTCCTCTGTGGCTGGTCAGGGGAGAGTCCACACTGGACTTTCGTGGCCATCCACTGACCCTTGGAGGCACTTGGTGGGTGCCACAGAAGTCCCAAACTCCTCCTTTTCCCGCCCAGCTCGCTTTGCCACATAGTGTGGCAGCCATGTGGAAGGGAACCCTCCATGGCAGTTGCCTCCCCTTCTCACGTGAAACGTCTTTCCCGGTTGTTCTCTTGGCAACCCAGAGATGCACCTTCTATTCCGGCTGCTGAGACCAGGACCTCGCCGGCTTTAGGCTTAGTGCTTCCAGCCCAGTGGCGTCCCCCACAGGGAAGCTGGGCTCGTTGGACGGAGAGCCTGGGGCAGGCGCGGGGTTCGAATCCTACTTCCTGGCTGCCGGCCGGGCGGACCTTCCACGCTCACGTCCTTCGCCTCTTCTGGTTTCTTTCCCTCCAGCCCAGAGCGGAGCTGTTCATTTCTTCGCTCCTGGCAGAGACTCGCAGCGCTTTCTGAAAGCTCTCTGAAAAGGGAACAAAAAGGCCTGAAGGTGCGGCCGGCCAGCAGGCCGGGTAACCCCCGCCCCCGAGACCCGCCCTGGGGCTGAGCCCTTCCCCAACTCGGGTCTCGGGCAGGCGGACCCCAGGTTTCCGCGCTTTCTTCCAGCCCTCTCGGCTCCCCCCCCCCCCCACTGGTTCAGGAGCTCTGAAGCAGTGAGCTCCCTCCCCCCCCCCCCCCCCCGCCGCCCCGCCCCCACCCCCGCGGCTGCTCTTTCTTTCATTTAAAGAAAAGCCCAGCTCGCTGGCTGCCTGGCTGTGGAGCCGCAGTTCAGGAGAAGTTCCCTGCCCTTCCTCCGGCCGTGGGAGGCGAAGACGCTTCCCGGGGGCGCTCGGGCTTGCCTGCTCCTCCCGGGAGTCCTGCCAAAGCAGGCTCGCTCCTCGCTCCTCGCTCGGGTCTAGCCTCCCGGCGGCGCGGCGGCGGAGCTCACATGACCGGGACGGTGAAAGACAGCCAGATTTGAGAGCAGCCCCAGTCTCCGCCCGGCACGGCACGGCGGGCTCCCAGCTGACAGACACACGGAATATGGGGTGGGCTTTGTCGCCAGAGCGCTGGGGCTGCTGCGCCCGGCCAGGCTCCAGACTGCACCGAGCCCAGAACCCCGCTGCCTGCGGCAGGGTGCAGGCAGGAACCCCCCTGAGGAGCTGGGCTGCCCCCTCTCGTCTCCCGGCGGCGCCCGCCGGGTGGGTTTTGTCACGCCAGGACGCCTTCTAAAGTAAGGGGGAAGCATGAAGTCTTTGTTAAGCGCCCTGACAAAGAAGGAAGGTAAGGAGGCTCGGACGGCTGGGGCTGGGGGCGGGGAGGGCCGGGCTTCGAGCCCTTTGTGTGGGGGGCGGGGGAGCATCAGCCTCCACACCTTAGAAAAGTAGCGGCCGGCTAGCCCTTGGCTCCCCTTCCCGGAGCCCAGAACCCGCCTGTCAAAGAAGGGCTCCCCAGGACTCTTGCGTGCCATCCCAGGAGATCCCGCCAGCCACCGGGCTCCCTCACAGGGCGGCTGAGGACTTGGCCAAGAACTTGGAAAATCCCAACTGCTGGGTGGAATGGCTGGAGCTGCGGGGGCGGGGCGGGGCAGGCTCTTTGGCCCTCGGGCACCCCCCCCCCCAGCGGGCTGCCTCGGGGGTCCACACGTGCCGCCATCCTACCTTGGGAGATTTTTATTGTGGAAGGAATATAAATAACTGCTGTAAGACGGAGCTAAGAAAATATCCGCCCACTGACACTTTGCAGACCGCCGCTGGGAAGAAAAGAAGGGGGGACAGTTGGGTGGAACCTTAATGGGGCCGGGAAAGGGGGCTGCAGCCTCGGTTTGCCCCCAGATCCGCCTGGGGCACCTTGCCTTTCTGGGGGAGGCAGCGAGTTAGTTTGGGAAGATGCTCTTGGCTGGCTGAGCGAAGAGAAAAGGCAAGCAGGCAGGAAGCAAGCCGAGGGGCCGGGATCTGGCCATGGTGTCTCCAGCATCCTGAGGGGCTCCATTTCCCAGACTCCCTAGGCTGGGGGCGGGGGCGCAGAAGTACGCTCTCTGTGCTGGGGGAGACTCTAATCCCTTCCCCACCTGGGGTCTGGGGGGCGGGGAGGGGAGCTCTTGGATTCCGGGGCTGCTTCCTCTGCTTTTACTGAAAGCCAGTTTGGCCCCGGGGCTTCCCGGGAGAGATGCCACATGGCCGCCACATTTAGAGCCAGGGACCACGGCGGGCTTAGCGGTTCGCGGAGGAGGAGGAGGACCGGGAGGTTGGGGACTTCAAGGGACTTGACCAAGGGCATCCAGTGGCCCGATCCTCCCCCTTTGCTGCTGTGCCACTCGGGGAATAGAAAGGCAGATTCAGTTGCTGGCAGCTCTGCCCACAGGCATTTGTTTGTAATGGGGCCACCCTCATCGCCCTAGGAATGAGGAAACAGCCTCAGACCTGCCCAGCCTCATGGAGTTGCCCAGAACCTGGAGGGACCTGGAACCCAGCCGGTTCTGAGCCCAACTCTCCGAGCTCCTGCTTGCCATAGAGTTGCCTTTGGGGGACATGATTTCCCTCCCCCAATTGTCATCTGTCTTTCACAAGGACATCAGTGCCACGTGCTGTCACAAAGGCTGGCAGATAAGCACCAACTCAGGGGAATGATCCCGGCCAGGGCAGCACCTCCCCCCTGCTTACTTTCCCCCAAAGCCTGGGGGGGGGGGGCTCAGAGGCCAAAGCGTCAGGGTTCTAGCACTCAGCCCATTCTCCTGGCAGGATGAACAGCATCCTGGGACGCTCCACGTTTTTTGTCACCTATTAAGATGACAAAGCCGGGAGACTCGGGTTTATTCCTCTGTAAACTGCAGTTCCAGCAGCGCTCGTCCCTGCCGCCTTTCTCCCTCTTGCCCCAGCCCCTGGCACCACCAGGGCACAGCCGGAGGCCCCTTTGGCCAAGCTTTTGTAACATCTCAAGACCTTTGGCTTCTGGCTTCCACAGACATCCTGTGGATGCCTTCGGGGTGCATCTCTCCTTCGAGGGTCTCTGAGGGGCCTGAGAAGCTTCCTGGCCCCTGCCTCTCCTGGGGGCCCCTGAGCAGGCTCCTGGCCCTTGTCCGGGTTTGGCTTTGGGAACCTGCCCGGGAGAGTCGGAGCTCGTGTGCAGATCCCGAGAGCCCCCCTTGCTTCCCCCAGCGCAGTGAGCAGATGAGCTGGGTGGGAGAGGAGATGGAGCCGTTGCCGATGGCGGAGCCTGTTACCTCCCTGGTGTGCCATCTTCCAGTACTTACTGGCTGTATTTAATCAAAGCTCGGTGTGGAGCAGAATTCCCTGGGAGGCGTCGGTGCCTTTTGTGTTTCGCTCTCCTTCCAGGCGCTGATCTGCCCTTTCTGGCTCGCCGAAGTGTGCGCTAGCAAAGGGAGTGCTGAGGGGCCCTCTCAGGCGCCGGCTTCGCATCCAGGCTGCAGATGGTGGGCCGCCGAGTGCCCTTCTCAGCCGTTGGCTCCTTCCCCCAAGACGGGGGGCCGGGCCAGCAGCGCCAAAGGTCCTTCTCCTTCGGGAGCCTTGAACCAGCAGGCCTGGGCCTCCGGGCAGAGGGGGGAGCCAGAAGGCATTTCTGGTTTTCTTCCCTGCTCACTTTTTACCTTCTGCCTTCCAATCAGGTCCCTCAGTGCGTCCTAAGGCCGAGGGCAGGAGGGGCTACACACGGGGGCGCGAGGGACTTTCCCAGGGTCACCCAGTTAAGGGGTGTCCGAGGCCAGGTGGCACAAGCTTTCTAAATGGCTCGGACAGGGCAGGGCCAAGGTGACGAGGTGCGGAAGGAAGATGGGCAGCCTTGAACCCAAGACTTGCTCATCAAGTAAGAACTGTGTGCCCCCAACATCCTTGTTGGGAGCGATTAGTGCTGGCACAAGCAGATGCTCGACGCATCGCTATCAGCTCTCCAAGGAAGCTCACCCTCCCTCGTCCATCTAACTTAGAGCAGGCCAGCCTTCTGCCTGGCTGAGCAGAGTCTCCACTCCACACCGGAGGCTCCTGACCTCAGCCAGGTTCCCCTCCGGCCCCTTTGAAGAAAAAGGCAGGAACAAAGGAGCCCGCGTGTAGGACACGCTAGCCCTGCGCCTCCTCTTCCAGCGGGGAAGTTGGGGGATTAGTGCCGGCATATTCCCAGACTCTCCCATCTCCCCCATCTCCCTCGCCTTCCTCCCAGGGTTGGTTTCCTGGTCCAGGAAGCTGCCAGGAGGAAGCACCAATGGCGGGCCTTCTGCGTGAGCACAGGAGCTCACTCCAAAGCTTTCTCCCTTAATTGCTTTGGCTCCTCCTGGGGTTGGAGAAATCCAAGTTCCCTCCCCGACCTGCCCTCTCGGGGATGCTTATTTCTGGCTCTGTCACTGCTGCCGGCTTAGGGCCGGCGCTCGTTGGACATCTATGAAAAGAACTTTAGGAAGTAGTGAGCTCCCCGTGACTGGCATTCTTCAAAGGGTACCTGAAGGCCCATCTGTCGGGAATATAAGTTTTATGGAGAGTTCCTGGTACACAGAGCCAGAGGGGCCGGCGACAGTGCCCTAGTGGCGTCACAGGGCCTTGGAGTCAGAGCTAAAAGCACCTGGAAGAGGCTCCAGTCCTACCTTCCCATTTTACGGATTATAAAAGCGAGACCTGGGGAAGAAAGCAGCAGAGCCCGCAGCCCAAGCTCTGTCTGGCCTGGGCGTCAGAAGGCTGAGCTGGAAGCCCAGCCTGGGTGACCCTGGGCAGTCGATGCTTTGCCTCTCTGGGCCTCCGTTTTCTCATCTGCCAAATGGGGATGTTGAACTAGCTGACCTCTAAGGTCCCGGCCAGACCTTTGTCTGTGCCTGGGATCCAGGAAGTCCTGCGGGGGGGCGGCAGGCTGGGTACACACTGGGCACGGGGTCCGCTCTCTGGGTGACCCCGGCGAGACACCCCACTTGTGTCTGGCTCTAATTTCCTCTAGAATGGGGCTAACAGCCACACCTCCCTGGATTGTTTCTAAGAGATAATGTAAAAAGTAATGAGCAGAGAGCTGGGCGTATGGGGCACCCTAGAGGGATGGGCCTGGGATGACCCAAGTTCGAATCTAGCCTCAGACACTTGCTAGTTGTGCGACCCCCGGGCAGCCGCTTCCCCTTTGTCTGTCTCAGATGGGCTTCCCGGAGTGCTGGTCCGATTGGGGCTCACATTTGTAGCTGTCAAGATGGTCCAAACCTCAGACCTGGGCGCTTCCTCATCGTTTTCTTGGAAAGGACTTTGGTGAGGGCGCTCGAGTGTTCAATCAACAAACGCTTCAGAAGTATGTCCCCAGGAAGAGGAGGATTTCTCCTCTGAAACGGGCTCCAGAACCCCCCAACGGCTGTCTTTAACCTCCCAAATCGTGCCACAGACCTTAAATTAGGGTATTAACTCGAGATCTGAGAGGCAGCTGGCGGCTCTGTGGATCAGAGAGCTGTCTGGAGTCCAGCCCGTCTTCCTCAATTCAGACCTGGTCACTAGCTGTGTGACCCTGGGCAAGTCACTTCACCCTGATTGCCTTCGTTTCCTCATCCACAAAATGAGCTCAAGAAGGTGACGGCAAACCAATGTAGTGTCCCAGACGAGACTGGGAAAGGCTTGAACAGAACTCTGGGTTAAAGGTCGGATTTCGCTCACACTTTTATGTTAAGCCAAAATAATCCATTCAAAGGATTGGTTTTTGTGCTCTGTACGACTCCTCTTTCCCCCTCGGCCCCTCACAACAGGGGGCTTGGACTGGACGGGCGTTTCCCTAAAAGGCAGACAAGGGGGAGGTCTGGGCTTACCCGAATGCCTCGACTGCTTCATTCATGTTACCGTTGGTAATCGTCGCCTTTCAGCAATTTAGGGTTAGTGTGTGTGTTAGAAGCACTCTCCCCATTTTACAGATGAGGGAGTCGAGGCTGAAGAGATTGCTCTACATTCATGCTGCTATTACGCAGTGGGCTCGCTGGGAGGACTTGATTTCAGGCCACTTCATTCTGTGTGCCTCAGTTTCCTCACTTGAGTGGGAGGCTTGGGCTAGATGACCTCTCCGAAGGATGGGACCTAGTTTGGGGCGCAGCTCCATTTGACAAAGGACATTGCTGAAGTAGAGAGTGTCCGGAGGAAGGTAACCAGGCGGGTGAGGGGTCATAGAGCCCAACGCCCCCATTTCACAGAGGAGTAAACCAAGGTCGGAAGAGGGGAAATGACTTGCCTCAGCTCACAGCGAGAGCAAGTGATCTCTCGTGGATTTGAACCCTGAGTCCACATCCAAGGCCCTCCTCACTGCCCCCAAAGGATACTATCTGAAGGAACCAAGAGAGGAAGAAAAATGGGGGACTCGAGAATAGGTAGGAAAACCATAGCTGCTTTTCAGTATGTACAAGACTGTTCTGTGGAAGGAAAATTGGACCCGTTCTGCTTGTGGGAGCAATGGGGGAGAATCTCAGGGGGTCTAACATTGATGTGTGCTCAGGGCAGAACTTCCTAACAACAAGAACTCATCCAAAGTGGGGCGGGCTGCTCTCTCAGGAGGAAGAGATTTCCCCCACCCGAGAGTTCTTCAAGAAAAATGGTGTGACATTTCAGCCCGGTGGAATGGCGCATTGGCTACGGGAGGGGGTAGGAGGAGGGGAGGGAGAGAACATGAATCATGGAACCACGGAAAAGTTTTCTTAATCAATTAAATAAAATCAAAAATTTTTTTTGAATGGTGTGACTACTAGTGGGGTGTGTCATTGAGAAGATTCTTTGCATCCCTAGAGCTGACCAGTAGTTGTTGAATGCACGTTGGATGGATGGATGGAGGGAGGGAGGGCTGGATGGAGGGCTGGATGGAGGGCTGGATGAAAGGATAGATGGATTGGATGGATGGAAGGATAGAGGGATAGATGGAAGGATGGAGGGATGGATGAAAGGATGGATGGAGGGATGGATGAAGAGATGGATAGAGGGAGGGATGGATGGAAGGATGGAGGGATGGATGAAAGGATGGATGGAGGGATGAATGAAGAGATGGATAGAGGGCTGGATGGATGGATGGAAGGATAGATGGATGGATGGATGGAAGGATGGATGAAAGGATGGATGGAGGGATAGGTGAAGAGATGGATAGAGGGAGGGATGGATGGATGAATGGAAGGAAGGATGGATGGATGGATGGATGGAAGGATGGATGGATGGAAGGATGAATGGATGGATGGATGGATAGATGGATGGATGGAAGGAAGGATGGAAGGAAGGATGGAAGGATGGATGGAAGGATGGATGGATGGATGGATGGATGGATGGATGGATGGATGGATAGATGGAAGGATGGATGGATGGATGGAGGGATAAATGGATGTTGAACCATAGTGCATGGGAATTTTGACACAGGAGCGTTAATTTTTTTTTCTCCTTCAGTATGAAAAGGAGACTCATCTTCAACAGAATCCTAGGTTTAGAGCTTGAAGGCCTCTTAGAGACCCTCAAGTCCAACCTCCTTATTTCTGAGATGAGAAAAAACGGAGTCCCAGTGAAATGAAGATACTGTGCCCAGGCCACACAGCTAATTAGTGTCAAGGGCAGGATTTGAACTCGGGTCTTCCTGACTCCAAGTCTTGGGATAACATATGATTGTTCCTTTAGCACGGCCTGCTCACCATGTTTTCTTTTCCTTTTTCTCTTCCGTTTCCAGTGCCATTCCGAGAGGCCCCAACGTACTCGAACCGGCGGCGGAGACCCCCGAGCACACTGGCAGCCCCCCGAGTCCTGCTGCGCTCCAACAGTGATAACAACCTCAACGTGAACAACCTCCCCGATTGGTCCGTCTGCTCCTCGGCCTCTTCCCACCGCAGCCTTTCCCCACAGCTCCTGCAGCAGATGCAGGGCAACCCGAATGGCACAGTGAAAACCATTGGGAGTTACACGCCGGGGCCTCGGAGCCGCTCTCCGTCGCTGAACCGCCTTGGGGAGGATGCCAGGAGGCAGCAGCAGCAGCCGCCACCGCCGCAGCGGCATATCAGGTGACTCCAGCGGGCGGCGGGCCCCCGAGCCTCGCAGAGTGAATTGAGGGGTGACCGCAGGTCAGGCTCAAAGCCAGCTCTGTTGCAGCCCCGTTTGTCCAAAGCCTTTTGTAAATGCATTTGGCCACTTTGCTGCCTTGAGCCCTGTGTGCTGAGGGCAGCTGAAGCTTCCTCGGGGTACTTTGGGAGTTGGAGCTGGAAGGGACCTGAGACACCCTCTCTTCCAGTCTCCCATTTTACAGAGGGGGATGCTGAGGCCTGGGGAGAGGTGGGGTCTGCCCAGGGTCCCCCAGGCAGTGCATAGCAGGGCTGGGATTTGAACCGCGTTCCTCGGAGTCGTGCAGGCTGGACATTCGTTGTCTCTAGGTGGGAGGCAGAAGCTCGAGGGAGCTGCACCCCGGGCTCAGCTCTCCTCTCCCATTTGCTTCTGGGTCCCACACGTGGCTGGCATAACGAGGACCTTTTGTTCCCCTGGCAGGGCCGCAGAGGCTCTTCGGGAGGAGTCTCGGCCCTCCCCTCAGGCTCCCTGCCCGAGCTAGAGCCAGAGCAGAATGGGAAGGGTTCGGGGCTCCGGCCAGAATGGTGGGAAAGAGAATCCAAGAGCTGGTTTTCAGTCCTAGCTGTTTGCTCTTAGATGAGTCATTTGTCTTTCTGAGGCTCTTCTGTAAAATGGAGCCACTGAGCCAGCCAAAATCAGTTTTCTTTTAGCCCTAAATCCTCTGATCCTTGATCTTGGGGATCCGGCCCCCCCTTCCTAGCACCCCGCCTCACCTTGTCCAGTGGGGTGCTGGGCTTGTTCCCCTGAGCCCCGGGGAGTGGGGTGGCCGGTGGAGGTTCAGAGAAGGAGGAGGCTGTCTTGTGCTCGTCGCCTTGGCGCATCCTCGTGTGTGTGTATTTGGTGTCCAACCAAAATGCCCCCATCAGATATCAGGGCCGCCACTGCAAGGCTGTGCCCCCAGCTCCAAGCCTGGCACCCCACCAGGGAACCCCGCAGCAGAGGAGCTCCCCCGGAGGACGGGGAGGGAAGGCTTTACTTGACTTGGACCAGAATGGCAAAGATGCTCTTTGGTCCCAGAGCAGAACTGAAGCCAAAACCACTACGAGAGTCTCCTTCCCCATTGGCTGGGCCGGTTCATCCGCCTAGAGCTAGGGAGCCACGGGAGACCCCAGGGAAATGCAGAGTTCATTCTTAGCTCAAGGATGTTCAGCCCCAGGAACCCAGCCAGGAATTCCCAGCGGGCTAAGAACAATGTAGACCTCAGTGGCAGCAGTCCCAAAGGCAGCGAGACTCCCTGGGGGTCCTTAGTTTCCAATATAGTGCCAATTCCAAAGGGAGGCATTTCTGCTCTCCTGGAGACAAAATTTTAATAAGATGCGAAAGGGAGTGTGTCCTGCCTCTTAGCAAAGCCTCCACTGAAGAGTGCTGAGGAAGAAACGGAGCCTCGGGGGCATTGGGAGAGATTTTGGACAATTATCTCCTTCCTTTTAGCTTTGTGCCAGGGCAGCAGATCGAGGGAGAACAAGGCAGTCGTTTTCCTGTTCTCATTACCTGTTTTATGAGTGCCTATGTGGGTAGGGCTGAGGAGGGGAGGAGAGAGAGAGAGAGAGAGAGAGAGAGAGAGAGGGAGAGGGGGGGGGAAAGAGAGAGAGAGAGAGGGGGAGAGATAGAGGGAGAGAGAGGGAGGGAGGGAGAGAGGGAGAGAGAGAGAGAGAGAGAGAGAGAGAGAGGGAGGGAGAGAGAGGGAGGGAGAGAGGGAGGGAGAGAGAGAGAGAGAGAGAGAGAGAGAGAGAGAGACTGAGAGAGAGAGAGAGAGAGAGAGAGAGAGAGAGGGAGGGAGGGAGAGAGAGACAGAGAGAGGGAGGGAGGGAGAGGGAGAGAGAGAGAGAGGCAGAGAGAAAGACAGACAGAGAGGGAGGGAGACAGAGAGGGAGAGAGACAGAGAGAGACACACACAGAGAGAGACACAGAGAGAGACAGAGAGAGAGGGAGGGAGAGAGAGACAGAGAGAGACACAGAGAGAGAGACAGAGAAAGAGAGACACAGAGAGAGAGACAGAGAGAGAGAGGGAGAGAGTCAGAGACAGAGACAGACAGAGAGACAGAGACAGACAGAGAGACAGAGAGAGAGAGGGAGAGGGAGAGAGAGGAGAGATGATAGATGGGCAGAGTGGGTGAGTCTTTATTCAACCCTCGGACCTTGTCTGCAATAGTACTAAGCACTGAAGCCATCAGGGCTGGCCAGTTGAGCAGCTGCTGTCCTCAAACAGCTCACATCAGTTGGGGGAGACAGGACGAGTGGAGGAGGGGAGAGAAAGGGGGGCTGGAGAGGGCCTTCAGGGCCCAAGAGTGGCCCTGGAAGCGTCCCGATGAGGCAGAACTGACCTTTCCTCACCGAAGGCCCTGGGCAGGCTGGAGCCCAGGCTACCCCGGCAGAGAGGAAGTGGCTGTTACCATGTGAGCTTGGACCCTCCGGTAGACGTTGAAGGCTTGGAGCTGCCCCCAGTCCGGATCATGCTGCCCCCTGGAAGGGCGGGCAGGAAGTTCTCAGTCTGGGGAAAAAGCCAGCCCCGTTCCTGGCCCTCTGATGGAGCCACAGCATAGGTGGTTTTCCTCAGGTAAAGGTCTGCGCTAGCTCTTTTCTCAGCTGTTTTCCTGTGGCTTTCAATCCCCTGCTTTCCCCTTAGAGTCCATACTGTGTATCGTCTCCAAGACAGAAGAGCAGGGAGGGCTGGGCCATGGGGGGAAGTGACTTGTCCAGGGTCACCCAGCTGGGAAGTGTGAGGGCAGCTTTCAATCCGGCTCCTCCCGACTCCAAGCCTGCTGCTCTCTGCTGTGCCGCCTGGCAGCCTCCTGATCTTAGGGAGGAGGAAACGCTAAGGTGGAGGTTGAGTGCGAAGGCTGCCCAGGGCCCGAGTGCGAGGCGGGTCCGGCTGCCTGCCTGGGAAGCGAGTGCCCAGACTTTGGCATCTTCAGAGGCTCGAGGCAGGCTCTCGGGCGACAGAGAGTGACTCAGTTGACCTTGGTCAGGGGACGCGGCGGAAGGTGTGCATCCCCCGGGGATGGTGGCCCCCCGGCTGACCCCTCCTTGCCGCTTTAATGGTGGCCCTGCCTGGCCCTCGTCCCTGCACCATCTCCTGCAGTCTCTTCTGCTGCCGCCCCTGCGGGCCAAAGCTCTGCTTCCTTCGCTCGGCCCTCTTGGCAGCCTCCCCCGGAGCAGGCGGCCTGGACACGATGAGGCGTCCACACGGGGCGTTCCGGGAGGGACTTAGAGGGGTCCCCGGGCAGCTCAGGGGATGGAGAGCCAGCCCAAGAGACGGCGGCTCCTGAATTCAAACCTGGCCTCAGGCACTTCCTCAGCTGGGTGACCCTGGACAAGTCACTTTACTCCCACTGCCTAGCCTTTACTGCACTTCTGCCTTGGAACCAACACACAGTACTGATTCCCCGAGAGAAAATGAGTATTAAAAAAACCAGGACTCGAACTAGATTGACTCCTCTAGGTGTGACCCTGAGCAAGTCATGAGCTCCAATTGCCTCGCCCTTCGGTGGTCCAGCATCCACTCTAAGACAAGAGGCTTCAAAACAACAGAAGGGGGCGGTCTTGGAATCAGCTGGCCTGGGTCCGGACCGGTCATCCAGGGCAATGAAGGAGCCTGCAGGTCTCCTCCGCCCTGGAAGCAGCCACAAGGCGGGCAGCCTGGAGAAGAATTGAGTGAGTTTTCCTTTGCCCCAAGCCTCTCTCTGAGGCCTGTCCAGCCCCCCCAACTCCCCTTCTCCGGGCTGAGCCAGACTTCGGGGTCCTCTTCTTTCGCTTCCACAGTGCTTCCATCTCACCAGAGTTCCTGCTGCCTCTCCTTCTCCCAGGCTTGCTTCTCCCAAAGGGTGAGCTTTATGGGACGCGCCGCACACGTCCGAGCAGCCCTCTGTTCTGGGGCGGGGTGGCTGCGCCCCAGACTTTCGGGGGTGCCCCATTGAATGCTTTATCTTGGCATGCCGGCCCTCCTTGGCGATGCGCTTCTTCCCTGCCGAATTCCCTTCCCTTCTGGGCCATCAGCAAATGGCGTTCTCTGGTGCTTGCTGTTCCCCGTTTCTAGTCTTATGGCCTCCCTCACAAGCCTGCTTGTGGCGGGACGCTCTCCTTCCTCCTGCCTGCTGTGGGCCTTTTCTCGCTGTCTACACGCTGAGAGCATGGCAGAGCTCCTGGACTTCATGGGATCGCGGCCCGCTTACTGCCTCGGACGTGCCTCACGGAGCCCGTTACTAAGCCCTCCCAGGACACACAATGCCTCCGTGGCTTCTCGTCTGGCCAGGCTTGCTTTGGGAAGTGGCCTGAATGGCCGCTGGCTTTTGCAAGCCTCCGAGTGACTCTCCCTGAAACACGTCTCAGAAGACGTCCCATTTCCACCGCGTGAACTTGGGAAGCTGGAAAGCGTCTTATGAAGGAGTGAAAAGAATAAGCCAGAGCAGAGGCCAGGAGGGGTCCCATCCCAAATGGCCCGGCGGGCTCCTGGTGGCTGTTGGCGTCGGTGCAGTCCCAGAAAGCTCTTCCGAATCCATGAGCTCACCTCGCAGGGGGCGAGGACTGAGGCCAGAAACGTTTCCCAAGTAAACGGCCACTCTAGGACGTGACCGGCTCTGCCAGAGAAGCTGGCATGCCCATTGGGCTCAGATCTCCATGACCCTGCCTGGACACAGGGCAGAATGCAAGGGAATTCTACAGATGTTCATAAAGGACCTACTCTGTGAACAGGGCATCAGAAACCTTCAGCTCGCCAGGGAACTGAATTCTCCTCCTCCACATTAACACATTCCGGTTAAATGGAATCCTGAGATGTCCTGCTTTTTGCTGCCGGGAGTCTCATTCCCTTAGTGTGGAGCTCTCCTGAAGACAGGAGTGTAGTCACTGGCCTGGAGACTGGAGTCCTGAGCATCTTTAAGGCATGGCCCGAGGAGCTCTGCTCAGTAGCCCTGCACTAGAGATGTGCTCTGGGGTAGATCAGACTGGATGTCTTCAGAGGTCCTTTCCGGCTCTGGGATTCTGGGATGCCTCCTGGTTCCTTGTGCTTCCTGCCCAATCAACGGCCCACCAAGCACTTAGCAGGCCCTTATCTCTCAGCCTTCTCCCAGCGCACCAACGTTGCAGACTCGAGGGAAGCATCAGGAGAGCAGTCATTAGGAACAATTGGGGATTTCAGTTCCCCGAACATTGACCTGCCCTGTATAAGGCACTGTGCAGGGCACACTAGGAATGCCCAATGAAACAGTCCCTGCCCAACTGGGGACCCAAAAGGGAGACAACTGACATACAGATACAGAGACACAAGGTGACTAGGGAAGGAGATGGTGCTAATGCAGGAGGGGACGGAAGGTAGTTTGAGGATCTGGAGAATGTGAGACTCAGGCAGGAAGCTGAGAGGCAGCAATGAGGCAAGAGCCTCAAGTGATGGGAGATGGCTGGTCCAGGCAGGGTACCCAGAAAGGAAAGCTGGCAGCAGAGTATAGAGCCTTAAAAACATCAGGATTAGAGGGTTTTCTTCTCTCTGTAGAAAGATTTTGAAGAGAGGAGTGACACTCAGACAAAGAACTTTGGATGATTGTTTAGGCATCAGAACAGTAGATGAATGGGAGAGAGGAGACCCCGAAAGTAGGGAGATCATTTAGGAAGCTACCACCAGAGTCTAGGCAGAGGGGATAGTGAGGGACGGATCTAAGGTGTTTTTGACTCCCCAGTGCTTTTGGGTGTGCATGTGTACATATAGGCAGAAGGATGGATATAGATGGATGGATGGTCTTTATAGAAATGATTAGGTCCTCTGGAATTGCTATGATTAGGGGGCAGAGAGTCTAGAGAATGAAACGAGGAGGAGCCTTGACCGAGCTCTGAGGGACCCAATTTTTTAGTGACCTAGAGATGGATTAGGATGACCCAGCAAAGAGTATTGAGAAGGATGGATCAGAGAGGTAGAAGGAACACGTCTAGGGGAGGAAAGGAGAAGAGAATGGCTGACAATATCTGTCAGAAGCACTGGGAAGGTCATGAAGGCCATTTGAATTTGCTGGAGACAAGTATGTGTGGCATGGTGGGGTCAGAAGCCAGACTGGAGAGGTCTGGGAATAGAATGGGTCTAGTGAAGAGAGGAGGTAGTGAGTACAGACAGCTCTTCAGAGTTTGGCAATGAATGCAGGAGAGATAGGACCACAGCTTGAGGGTAAGGTCAGGGTCAGGTGAAGCCCCCTCCCACATACCATAGGATAGGGGCGACCCGGGTTCCATTTGGGAAAATCACATAATTCCCAAGTCCCTGATGCTTCATCTGAAAAATGATGGGGGATGGTAGACTAAAGAATTCCCAGGGCTCCTCCCTGGTTAAATCTCTGTCCCTGTGGATTAAATATGTTTTTAGGGAGGATAAAATGAGGAGTGGAGAGAAATTTGAGGAGGGGGAGTTGAAGAAGAAGGAGACAGAGGGGGAGGGGAGAGAAAGTGAGACAGAAAGAAGGAAGAAAGACAAGGAGAGAGAAGGGAGAGAAAATGACTAAAGGGAAGAGAAAGACATGTTGAGGACAAAGTGATAGAAGATGGTCTTTGAAAGTATAAACAGGGATTTGTTCTTGACAAGGACAAGGACAAGGACCACTTCTTCCTTAGATCCTGAAGTCAGGCTTAAAGCTATGACTGTAAATGTAGGGGGTGGGCAGTGGCACAGAGTAGGGACAGTGAGGGAGCTCCCTGAATAGCCCCCAGTTTCTCAGGGAAGTAGGAATTGAAGGCATCTGCTGAGAAAGGGTGTGGGGGCAGATTCAGAGAAGGGCAAGAGCATCTCTGAAAATCAAATCATGAATGGGTGAGAAATCCAGGATAGAAATAGGGCTTCCCACAAACCTAAAGTTTCCAGTCTAGCTGGCTCGCCTCAGGGCTCCTTCCTCCTCCTTCAGGGAATAAGTGAATATTTCATTAGGTCTGGGTGGTTTGAGCCAGCCCTAGTGAAATCCCAACCACATTAGCCCATTGTATAAGAAGTCATGCAACTAAAATTTATATGTGTGACTCTAGGGAAGTCATTTGCCTTTGCTCTGCCTCAGTTTCTTTGTGGCAGAAATGATAATACATGCAGTCCTCACCTCAGAAGGTTGTGGGGAAAACCATTTTAGGAGATAATGTACATAAAGCACATTGCAAATCCATAAGCACAAGTTATTATTATTATCAGTTTTTTTTGTTGTAATTACTGTTATCAGTTGTTTTTTTTGTTGTTGTTGTTGCTTCCCTCCAAGTAATGATAGCTAGCAGTTAGCTGTTTTTAGAGAATTCCATGTCACAGTGGATAGATTGTTGGACCCGGAGTCAGAACAACTTGTGTTCCAGTCCAGGCGCAGAGACTTACTAGTTGTCTGAGCAAGTTAATTAAACTTTTCCAGCCTCAGTCTCCTCATCTACAAAATGGGAATAATAATAGCCCTGCTTTCTATGGTTGTTGTGAGAATCAAATGTGGTAATATAGGTAAAGTGCTTGGTTAACCTTGAAGTGCTTTATACGTTATTGTTATTTATTATTACAATCCCAATTAGAGATTCTCTTCTGGCTGTACTCCAAATACTCTATTTTTCTGACTGTGCTCCTCGGTTCTGGAACAGTTGAAGAGAAGATGATACAGTCTTCATGCTAAGGGAATTGTAGTCACAGCCTCAAAGATAGCAGTTTTCAGGAGGAAGTCCAGTGTGACGCCACGTAACCAGAACCCCAAAAGCTGAGGGGGGGAATTTGATTTCCCATTAACTGAAGGGTCACCGTGTGCCTCATACACATAAGTGGCTATTCAGCCCGTTCCTGCCATGCCCAGGGTTATGGAAATACAACCCAAAGAGAAGCATCCAGAATACAAACCACCATCAGAAGGAAGCATGGCTGGACTTGGTGACAAAGCCCCGGCTACCCTGGGCAAACACGGAGGCCCAGGATGCTCCTGGGTACGGAAAGGGAAGAGGCTCAAGGAGCTCCCCTCCCAAACTCCTCATATTCCAGGTCTAGAAAGTGCTTCATGTTTTGTCCTCTTTCTCATAAAAGCAGAGCTTAGAAAATGAAGAAACGACGGGGTTCTGTTCCCCAAGGCCCAGGTCCCTGAGCTTTCACCCTCTACAAATGGAGATTTTAGATAGATCTCGTCCGTGTTTTTCTACACCCCAGGCTTTCTTTTCTGCAAGCAATGGCAGACTGTGCAAGGGAGCTCTGGTCATGCTTGACCATCCCGAGCTGCCCGTCTTATCCATTTGTTCATTGGCCCAAGAAATAGGCGGGTTGAGTGTGAAGTGGAAGGCCCAGATTCCACTCCCCAGCACTGTATCCTCCCAAGTACCTGCTGAGCAGGGCTGGAGCAAGTCCTCCCCAGTCCCTAGGAGCCCCAGGGCCAGAACTGCCATGGCCCCAGCAGGACCAGTCCTCACTGTGCCTAGCTTCCTGATTATTTCATAAAAGCAATACTAAGTTTTGGTTCCAAGGCAGAAGAGCAATGAAGGCTAGGCAGTGAGGAGTTAAGTGACTTTCCCAGGGTCACACAGCCAGGAAGTATCTGAGGCCAGATTTCAATCCAGGACCTCCCATCTTTAGTCCTGGCTCTCTGAGACACCTACCTGTGTTCCCCCACCTTGATTATTTCAACTTTAATGAAAATAAGGAACAGCTCATTCAATGTAACATAGTTCATATACATAGTTATTATATGCATATATATTATATACTATATTATATACACAAATAACATAACTATTAAATGCCTGTTTTGCCTAAGGCTCTGGGTTGAGAACTAGGGATTCAAGGCCAAAAGGGAGACACTCGCCTGTGGGGCAGAGGTATTATAGCGTCGCATAAGTAAGTACAGATAATCCAAGGAGGGAGAGAGCACTGATACCCAGGGCCACTAGGAAACGCTCCCTTTAGGAGACAGTGCCTGAGCTGGTTCTTGAAGGGATTGCCTTGAGGGATACCACAAGGTGGAGATGAGGAGAGAAGGCATGCCAGGCAGAGGGACCAGCCTATGCAAAGACATGGTGCATGTCACACTTAGGTAGTAACAAGTCAGCCATTTGGCTGAACCTATAGTTCTCTCCATGGATGCTTTCTCCTGCCTAGGTCTTACTTCAATAAGCCTGCTTCATCAAAGGAGAAGGGATTGGTTTTTACCAGAGCCTTTCAATCCAAGGAGCTCTTTCATTCATTCATCTTATAGGAACTTGACCTTCTTTGGGGTGTTTTCTTTGCACCCCTAGATTTCAGTGTATTTTAACAGGATTCCATGAGCTCTTCCTATGATGAAGAGAGGAGGAGAAAGCCAAATGTACATGGGATGCATTCTTTGCCCCCAAGGAGCTTCCTGTGACCCTGGAAGCACTGAGCAATCACTTGGAAGGACTTCAGAACACTTTCTTAGAAAGACTGTTTTTTTCCCATAAAACAATTAGTATTTTTCATATGGTGCACTTGGAATTCTGAAAAGGAATATAATAAATGTACTGTCAAAGACCTGCAGTCAGAATCCCTAGAGATATGGTTGGATGGGCCAAGTCATTTTGTTGCTCGGTCCTCTCATTCAAGTCCATTCTTCTTGACCTCGTTTGGGATTTTCTTGGCAAAGATACTAGGATGGTTTGCCATTTCCTTCTCCAGCTCTTTACAGATGAGCAAACAAGGTTAAGTGACTTGCCCAAGGTCACACAGTTATTAAGTGTTTGAGGCCAGATTTGAACTTGGCAAGAAGAGTTTTCCTGGCTGTATACCCAGGGCTCTCTCCACTGTGCAACCTAGTCTATATCTTTCCATTGTCCTCCAAACTCAGTACTTTGTTTCTCCCCTCCATGTTTTCCATAGCATGCTCCTTCTGCATGGGATGCAGTTGCCTCCTCAAATCATAACTCACACTAAAAATAAAAACCTTACCTTCTGTCTTAGAATCAATACTAGGTATCAGTTCCAAAGCATAAGAGAGGTAAAGGCTACACATTTGGGATTAAGTGACTTGCCCTTGGCCACACAGGTGAGGCCACACATCTGAGACCAGTATGAACTTAGGAACTCCCATCTCCAAGCCAGCCTCTCTATTCACTGAACCACCTAAATACTCCTTACACTTTCTTGTGTAGCCTTCACTGATCCTTCCCATCAGTGTTCTTTGTTTTCTGTTTCCCTTGTGCTGTATCCATCCATCCATCTATCCATCCATCCATCTATCCATCCATCCATCCATCCATCCATCATCTATCTATCCATCTATCTATCTATCTATCTCTCTCTCTCTCTCTATCTATCTATCTATCTATATCTATCCATCCATCTTTCTATCTGTCTATATCTATGTAGGGAATTTTCTGTTAATAGAATGTAAGTTTCTTAAGGACAAGAAATGTCTTTGGATCACAGGTAACTGTCCCATAATAAGTGCTTTAATAAATATATTTTACT
>NC_077232.1:2812583-2870083 GCF_027887165.1 Monodelphis domestica
TACTTGAACTGCATTTCTTGTATGCATCAAATAGGTCGATGGACACCTTTCATGAGGAGGTCAGTGTTTCTCCCAGGCACTATGTTAGGCCATCACGGTTGATCAATCAGTATTTGTTAACTGAGGATAGGTGGGGGTGAGGGATCTACCCATTTGATTCAATTAATCTGTAAACCAGGGGAAACAACTGGTCATCTCCACTGAAGAAGAAAGTTGCCTCTTTCCCCCTTCCTGAAATGACCACTTGCTTGACTATCTCAGCTGTTGACATCTTATAGGCTGGGATTTGTTTTCCTTGTAGACTTTTCCATTCGTTTCAAAGCTGTGAGAAAGTCAGGTAGCTTTAGGGCCAAGAGGGTTTCTCCATTGTAAAGCTGGTTCTACCTGCCCCATGACGGGAAGGATTGGGGAGAATCAAAGCAAGTGCTTTCCCATGAGTCTTGAAGCTGAGTTGGGGCATACTGAGGCAGCCCTCTCTACTGAAGGAAGGCAGCCTGGATGAGTAAGTAATGGCTGGCAGTTGCTGTTATCTAAATACACAGGCCAGGTCTTGATCCTTCAAAAGTAAAATATGGAAGATTTGAGAATATGAAGCTAGACTAGAAGGAGGGAGGACCTTAGGCAACATGGAATTCAGTTCTTGAATAATCAATAAGTATTTAGCTGGGGACAGTTTAGGTGGCTCAGTGGATTGAGAACCAGGTCTAGAGATGGGAGGTCCTGGGTTCAAATTTGGCCTCAGACACTTCCAGCTGTGTGACCCTAGGCAAGTCACTTAAGCCCCCATTGCCTAGCATTTGCCACTCTTCTGCCTTGGAACCAATACTCAGTACTGATTCCAAGATGGAAGGTAAGGGGCTTTTCCCCTTTAAGTTTTGAGTGCCTTGTTTTGTGCCCAAAATTCTCTTTTGCCCTTTGAGAAGTGCTTTTCCTATCGTTCCTTCCAGACTTCCTGTGAAGAACTAATCCCCTCTTAAGGTGACAACAATCCCTTTTGGACATATCTTGTTGGGTCCAAGTCTAAGCCTCAGGTTCTTTCTGGGTAAATGAGGCTCACTAGATGACCCATAAAGTTGCTCCCACAGTTAATGCATGTAGTTGGGGCCTCTGGCCTCAAGCAGAGCAAGTGTGATCCCTTTCCCAAAGAATGGCTTTCCAGTGCTAGCTCGGCCCCTAATTCTCCTCTATCCGAGCGGCCCGTTTGTTTAAGGCAAGTCCTGGTTCAGTCTTCCTGCACCAAATGATGCCTGCTTTAGGAAGACTGATGATTGTGCTGCCCGGACCCTTTCCAGGCTTGGCTTTGGCATCTGTGTTTACCTTTTATTAGCATGTGAGCCTGTGGTGGGTGGAGACTTTCATCTTGGGCTGCATCGCTTCAGCACCGAGGACAGCGCCTGCCTCATCCCAGATGCTCACTCCCCATCTCTTTCCTCCTGGCGGGCAAACTCAAAGGGCCTCCCTTCTGGCTTGCTGGGGAAGGGGCTTCCTCCTGGGTGAGAGGCCTGCTGCTGGGCTTCATGGCCCTTCCCCCCCCCCCCCGCCCTCTGGTTGGGGGCAGGACCACAAGCCACCAAACTCTTCCTGGCCAGAACTGGGACCTCAGCCTAATGAGCCCAAAGAGCTCTAAACAATGGACTTTGCCCCTTCCCATTGATTGGAGAATCTGGTTCACACTTGGTAAAAAGATAGCGGGGCATCTGTCAAGTTCATTTAGCACCTCATTATCTGTTCCTGGCTTTCTCTGACTACCTCTTTTAGTGGGAAAGGAGGAGGGGAATCAATCAGAGGCTAGCTCCCAGCCTCCCCCTCCTCAACACATGCCTCATCTCATTCCATTCCCCAGCAGCCTGGGAGAAGGTTTTACTGTATGGGTTGTCATCCTCATTTTACAGAGGAAGAAACAGAGTCTCAGAGAAGTTAGGTGATGGCCCGAGGATTATCAGTGAGCTGCAGAAGCCAAGTCTGAATGAGCGCCTTCCAGGGTCCAAGTCCAACACTGCGTCCAGTCCCAAGCTGTCCTTCACACTGTTTTCTTCTCCCCATCCTACTTCTCCTCCTCCCACGTTTATCATCGCCACCGTTCCTCAGATGTGAGAACAAGAGAGAAGAGAACCCATTTCTCCAGCTGCGTTCTGCCTCTCCCCTCCCTGGTCTTCTTGTCATTTATCCTGAGGTCACCGTGGCTTGTGAATGCGCAATGTGGCCTCTCTGCTGTCATTAGTGTTTCTGTGGTTATACCCATTAGCATTCTGGTTTCTTCTTTCTCTCTTTGTTTCCAGGGACTAAGAGGTGCTGCTGTTTCCTAGCTACTCTCCTGTCCTCCTGCTGTCATGGTTAGCTGGTCCTTCTCCCTGTGGTTCCCTTTGACAGCTGATAAGCTCTTTCCTTTCTGCTTAATGAACTCCTCTGTATGGAAGACTTACCCTGAAGAAGCTTCCCCCCTTTCCCCAGCCACCCTGCACTTGTGATGGCTCTGCGTCTCATGAGTCCAGTTTTTTCACCAAGCAGAGGTTCACTTTATTCACCAAGTCACTCTTAAGTCATGACAAGTATGCACTGACTCTCTTTGGAGAAGGGGTAGAATTTGGTCAGGTTGTGGGAAACGAACCTCTTCCTAATAATGATGCTGAGAAACAGTAGCTTCTGGTGTGGACCCAAACCCACAATACATTTCCTTCTGGAAAAGGTGTCCAATTTGGAATCAGAGATGATTCTGCCGCGTAGTACCTGTAGGACTTTGGCCAAGTCACTGAAACTCTCTACACCTTATTTTCATCATCTGGCAAATGGGGAGGCTCAGGCTAGAGAAATTCCAGAGTCCCTCTTAGCTCTCTGTCTGTGAGCCTGTGATTCATGGAAGATTGGAGTTGGAAGGAGACTTAGAGATTTAATTAAATACTCTCCTTTAACAGATGAAGAAACAGATACCTAGAGCAGTTAATGATTTTAACAACCAGCAAGCAATTCTTAAGCACCTACTGTGTGCAGAGGCCCTGAATGCTGCCTATATAAAGACAAAAAAGAATTGGTTTTTTCCCTTAACACATTTACAGTCTCTGCACGTGTCCTCTGCATACAGTTTTTCCCCAGCATCGTGGTCTTTTCCAGTGAGTCTTGTCTTCTCATTATGTGGCTAAAATACTTAAGTTTCAGCTTCAATATTTGACCTTGCATTGAATAATCTGAATTGACTTTTTAGTTGTAGAGCTACGAGCAGAAGCCAGGTAGTATCCTGGACCCAGGACACGGCTTTCACTTCTGTGCCCATTGTGTCCCTCATGTCACTGGTTTCTTTTTCCTCTTGGCTCCGGCCCATTACTTGTCTCTTCCTTCTGGATTATAGCTTGTTGCTTCATTCTGCCTCTCTGATTGTGAGCTCCTTGAGAGCAGGAACTAACACAGTGCCTGGCACATAGTAGGAGCTTAATGCTAGTTGATTGGCTGGCTGGGTCTATCAGTTGTTTTCTGACTAACCCAGAAATTCTTTATTGGATCTACCAGCCAGTAGTATATTTGCCATCTCAATCCAGTGGGGAATTGATCAGTGGTGACAGCTGCTGATTATCTCTGAGGAGAAAATAGCTGGACGCAGCCAATTTTTCCTTCTTCCAACTGGAGTATTGGGCCCTTTTCACCAACAGAGATGAGAAAATTACAGGGTGGCTACGGAAAGGAGACGTTGCAAAAAGCACTTTCCTGGGAAACTCACTTTTTCTCATTTGTCAGAATTTAACACTATGGAAATCTCGTTGTCACTGACTTAAGTCCCAATGAAAAGACGGCCCTCTTTGGGGAGCCCAGAGGGAGGATCCGGAGTGTGCCTGGCTCCTGGGGCTCGAGCTCGTCACTTCTCGCCAGCAAGAAAAGGGGGGATTTAAAAGGAGAGGGAGAAAGAGCCTTCTGGACGTACTCCTTGAGGGTGGGCTGTGTGGCTTCTCGTGGGCTGCAGTGTATCCCCAGTACCTAGCACAAGGCCCTGCGAAGAGCGCCGGCTTCATCAATGACTGTTGCATTCAGTGTCACATTTCCTTTATTTAAAAATCTTCATTCTTTGTCACTTTCTTTTCAAAGACAGGAAAACGATTTTACCGTCTTTTTGGGACATTTTTATTTAATTAATTAATTTAGAATATTTTTCCATGGTTACAAGCTTCCTGTTCATTCCCTGCCCTCCCCCCACCCCCTCCCATAGCCACACAATTCCTCTGGGTTTTACATGTGTCATTGTTTTACCATCTTTTTAACTCTGACTTTCTGGCTTAGAATCAATATGAGGAACTGGTTCCAAGGCAGAAGAGTAGTAAGGACTGGGCAATTGGGGTTAAGTGACTTGGTCAGGTGCACACAGCAAGGAAGTATCAGAGGTCAGATTTGAGCTCAGGATGTCTCAATTTCAGGTCTGAATCTCTACCCACTGATCTACCCAGGTGCCTCTTAACATTTATTTTTTTTTAATTTGGAGTTCCACATCCTCTTTCCCTCCCTCCCTTCTTCCCTTTCTCTCTGTCTCTCTCTCTCCCCCTCCCTCCCTCTCCCCCCTCCCTCCCTCTCTCTTTGTCTCTCTCTGTGTCTCTTTCTCTGTTTCTCCCTCTCTGTGTCTCTCTCTTTCTCTCTCTGTCTCTCTATCTCTCTGTCTCTCTCTTTGTCTCTCTCTCTCCCTCTCTCTGTCTGTCTCTGTCTCCCTCTCTCTCTCTCTCTCTCTCTCTCTCTCTCTCTCTCTCTGTCTCTCTCTCTCTCTATCTGTCTGTCTGTCTCTCTGTCTCTCTATCTCTGTCTCTGTCTCTGTCTCCCCCCCTCCCTTTCTCTCTCTCTCTCTCTCTCTCTCTCTCTGTCTCTCTCTCTCTCTCTCTCTCTCTCTCTCCTCTCTCTCTCTCTCTCTCTCTCTCTGTCTCTCTCTCTCTGTCCTCTCTCTCTCTCTCTCCCTCTCTGTCTCTGTGTCTCTCCCTCCCCTCCCTCCTCTCCCCATCCTTGAGAAGGATAGCAGTTCGCTGTAGGTCACGTGTGCAATTGGGCACGACATATTTCCTTCCGTAGAATTAAAACTCTTCAGACAGGGAGGCTCGGCCCTTAGGGATGAGCCCGCTGCAGAGAGCCCCACCCGGGGGAGCTTGCGGTCCATTGTGACCCCCCGTTTCTTCTTCTCTTCCACAGCTCCGGTGGCTTTGCTCCTGGTGCCAGCAAGGATGCCATCTCCGCCTTCGACTATCCGGGCCCCAAGCGCAAGCTGTACAGCGCGGTGCCCGGGAGACTGTTTGTGGTCGTGAAGCCATATCAACCTCAAGTGGACGGAGAGATCCACCTTCACCGGGGCGACAGGGTCAAAGGTCAGCGTCCCCTTCTCATGCTCTCATGGGTGGGCTCCCCAGGGAGAGCTCCAGCGGCCGTGGGGGCTGCACAGCTGGGAAGGAGGTTTTGAACCCAGGTCTGTCCTCGGCCTCCAGATGGAAGGCTCTGTTGTGCAGCCTCTAGTGGGCGCCCTGCACCCAGGAACGCCTGCGAGGACAGACCTCAGGTTTATTTTGTTCCTGGGGGACAGGCAGGCATGGAGGGGCCTCTCTGGCCTCCAGCCTCGAGGCAGTGCCAGAGTCCATTCAGCCAATAATGCAGAGAATCAGAGCCGCCTCCTGGCCAGGAATGAGGAGTGCAGCTTCAGGGGGCTCCAAACCGATCCCCCTTTTGTCCTCCGCTTCTGCGGGAAGGGCCTCCGCAGAACCTGCACTGTGTGCCCGAGCCCCAGTGGGAGCGGTTGGACTGGGGGATTTCTTCTGTGCAGGGTCCCCCCTCCCCCCCCCCATTTGTGAGTTAGCAGGTCAGAGGTCAATGGGAGGGAGATGCCAAGGTCACCGTGACCCCCGTGGTAAGGAAGAGGCATGTGAGGTAGGATTTGAACCCAGATCTTCCAATTTCAAGGCCATCGCTTCTCTCCGTTTCCCTGTGCTATGACTCTGGCCTTAGGCACAGTGAGGTCCGTGAGATTGCTCAGAGCCACAAAGCTCTAGTGGGTGAGGGGCAGGATTTGAACTTGGGTCTTCCAGTCTCCAGCTCTTGCCACCTGTCCCCGTCACGGTGCCGAAGCTACCCTTCTTGGCGCTGCTTCCCAGGCATGGACGGCCTCCAGAGGCTGCCCAGGGTGTCGGGCAGAGGCTGATCTGTCCGTCTGTGCCCTTCTGTGGGGGCCCCAGGACAGAGCCATAGAGGGCCCGGCCTGGCCCCTGCCGCCTCGCTCTGCTTCTTGAGGCGGATGCTCGTGCCGGCTGTGCCCCGATGAGGCTCTGCAAGAAGGGACCGGCCTGGAGGGCCCCGAGGAGAGGGGTGCATGGGGTGGGGGCAGCAGCGCCTCCCCAAAATGCCTCCTGAGTCTGCCCCGGTGGGCTTCGCATCTGCTGCTGGGAGCCAGCTATGGGGCCAGATCACTTTGAGGCACAGAATCGCCCTCCCCCTCCCCCCGCGGGGGTCACCAGTCAGTCCTCCTGGAGAGGCGCAGGCCGTGTCTACACTGCCCTCATCCTGGCTTGCCCTTCGTGGCCCCCCACAGCCATTCCCCTCCCTAGCAGCACCGCCGCAGCGCTCAGCACACTCTGCGCTTTCTATTTCTGTTCTCCATTATCTCCACAGATAAAGGGAGGCACAGCTGTCAGGGCATCCCCTCCTCCTCTCCCCAGGGCTCGGGTGCGAGCAGTGCTTTTCTCGTTCAGAAGCAGCCGCTTCCCCTGCTGGGAGATGGTCCCTCCTGCCAGTGTCCGAGCCCGGAAGGAGGGGGTCCATGACAGGAAGGTGCCGCTGCCAGCCCCGCCTTTCCAGTTCCCCCCTTAGAGAGCATCCCGGCCCCTCCCTGTCCCTTCCACCTCCTCTGCGCTGGGTCCCCTGATGTGCCCCCATCAGCCAGCATCTGTCCTTCAGCCCAGCCTAACCTGGGTCTGGGAGCACCTGATCTTTGTTTCTGGACAGACCTGCAATCTTTGTCAGCAGGGCTGGGAACGGCAGTCTCAATGAACGGAGCCCCGGGCCTAGGCTCTGGAGCCTTGAATGGTGCACAGATTGCTGGGAAGTCAGAGGCCCTGTATGTCCGCACATACACGCACAGGCCGGCGCCCGTTCACTGAGCAGAAACAAGGCCGCACTTGCTCTGGGCTGCCCACGGCATGCCGGACGTTCTTCCGTGTCCTTTTCATGACTCCTAATACCAGGAAAGGCCTCGCGTGCGTGGAATCTTCCCTCTAAACCCTGCGCCTGCGCACAAGCCTGGGGGCTGATGGCTGACTGCCAGTGAATGGCCTAGAGAAGTCATGGGGCAGGTTCTCTTCCTCCTTCCCGTTAATGTCAGCAGAGCTTGGCCTCCGTCTCCCCATCCCCTCCCCTTTCTCTCATCTCATCCGCGCCGTGGCTTCTTGGATCGCCTCTGTAGAGATGACACCAATATGACTCTCTTGACTCTCCACATCCCAATACTTCCTGGATCTCACCTGGGTAGCCCTCCAGCATCTCACCCTCCACAGATCCCGAATTAAACCTCTCTTACCCCACCAACCTGGTCTTCTTCATAAACTCCTCATTTCTTTGGAAGGGATGACCATCCTTCTTCCAGGAGAGAGACAGACTCACAGACACACAGACACAGACAATATGTGCGCCAGAAAGAATCTATCCTAATCCAGAAAGGTTGTGACTTGCTTTGTCACATAACTAGTAAAGTGCTTGGAACAAAGATTCGCATTCAGCTCTTTCTGACTCCAAGTCATGTGATCCATCCCATCCACAGCCCTGACTCCCCTTGGACTCTTGAAAAGTCCTTCCACCTTACCTCTGCTTTATTGGCGAGCCAGGCTGATTCTGCCTCTGTGATGCTGCTCACAGGGGTTCCCTTCTCTCCGCTCATGGGACTCCCTCTCATGACTTGTTGCCTAGTCCAAAACAGTTGCCCCTTATGTGTTCTGTCTACCTCCAGTCTCTTCTCTTTCCCCTTCCTCTTTCACAGTTACCAAAGTTAGCTTATATAGAAAAATGACCATATCATTTCTCCCACCCACACTTGGGAACTGTCACTGCCTCCCTGTTTCCTCTAAGATAAATATAAGCTACCTAGACCAGATATGAAAGCCTTCCGCACTCTGGCCCACCTTCCCTTTCCTACTTTCTTCACTTGGCATTTGACAAGTCTATCATACTGGACGACTGGAGTCCCCAGCCATTCTCCTCCTGCAGTCTCTTGACTAGAGAAATGATCCTTAAACTTGCTGTGCTCCAGGCTAGCTCTGCTCCTTACTATTGGCATGACCATGAGCAAACCACTCCGTGTCTCAGTGTCCTCCTCTGTCAAATGGCATTTGTACCCTCTGGTTCATGAAGTGACTGTAAATTTGTGGAGAAGCAATGTATGAACTCGCCCTGCCGGCAAACTAGCCCACCATCTTTTATGAAGGGGACCGTGGGGAGTAGAGACCCTAAGCCCGAGGGGCATGAAGCCTCTGCCTACCTAGCCCAGATGTCGTTGTCTCAAGTGCCAGGGACGGTGTGAGATCTCCCCAACATTCCTGGCGACCGGACAGCTCCTCAGTCACCCACTGACTCACCCCTCCCTTCCCAGTCTTGGATTGGGGGTGGGAAATGAGTTCGAGGAAGTCCCCCCGTGGGTCTCTGCCCTCTAGGATCTTACAGTCTAGCAAAGTAGCCTCACACTTGTCTATGTCCATTGACTGTGATGATGAAGTAGGTAAGAAGCATCCCAGCCCATGACCCCAACATGGCGGGCTTGTCATGAGGATCCCAGGAGGTGCTGCTAGTCAGGGGCTTCGCCCCCTTTACAGCACCGGATGAGTGGGCTCTCCCCAGGAGGACAACATCGGCCAGAGTGACTACTGAAGGACTAGCAAACTCGTGTGCGCTCGCTTGACAAAGAGCGCCGCGACAACTCAGCAAAGGGCTGTCCGTGTCCCCCTTTTGCAACATCAGCCAGACAGAGGTTATGTTTTTGCTGAGGGTCCCCCAGCTAGGAAGTCTCAGAGGCTCCATTTGAACTCGGGTCTTCTTGCCTGCACCCCAGCACTGATGGGTTCTGAGCAGCCCCTCGTGGGAGACTAATTTGGTCAGAATTAGAGAGAAAATTATAATTGGGTCAGGGACGAATTGGGTCACCTCATTAGGGAGAGAACCAAGCAGAGCCCAGCGGAGGCTCATCCTCCGCACGGGAAGACTTCCGTGAACTGATCCAAAATGGAGGAAACAGAACCACATAAAGCTGATTTCGGCTACTGAGCTAGGAAGGAGACCGAACACAGCCAAAGGGTAGCGGCCGAGCGTGGCCCCAGAAAAGAAGCGTCCCAGCCAAGGGCACTTGCCCGGAGCCTGGAATTGCCTGTGAGGAAGAGACCAAAGCGAAGCGGGAATGCCAGCCTTGCTCAGATAGCCTGCGCTGGAGGCCTGGACTCTGCCGCTGAGACCTAGAGCAAACCATTGCTCCTTCCTGAGCCTCAGTTTCCCCACCTGCCAAAGGAAGTCCCCGCCCGCTCGTAGTCTGGGATGCCAGGGGATTCCCCAGACGGGAGAAGGGAAATGCTCCGTCCCACGGCCTCCAGCTCACGCTCAGGGAAGTCGTGGCAAAGTCCCAAACGACCTGCAGACGAGCGCAGAGGCAGATCGCCGATGGGCCGACCGTGTCCGGAACGGATGTTTCTCCGGCCCCTGCCTGGACTTGGCCGTTGGGCTGACAAAGCTGGCTGGCGGGGGCTGAATGCCGAGTCCACCTTCAGAGGCTCCAGGGGTCAGCGGGAAGCCAGGAGGGCCAGCACGGCCAGCGCTCTAAGCAGGAGAGGCAGCCAAGAGGGACGCTTCGAAACCCCTTCAAAGGATCAGCTGGGAAAGAGGGCTTCCGCAAAGGAGGGACGCCTCCTGGGAGCCCGCCTTCGTGCTCCCCCTGCAGCCACACTGTCACTCATCTCATTAATGGCCTTGCCCCGTCCCTCCCTCCCTGCCTGGCCCAGGTTCCTCGTTAGACCGGGAGGAGCCAGAGACACGTTGGCAGCTTCCCAGCTCGGGTCCTCCCAGAGAAAGGTGAGCCTTTTGGCCCCAAAGGGTAGGCCCTGACAGCTGGCTAAGAGCAGCTGGTGCGAAGGCGGGGGCGACAGGGCTGCGTTCGGTGGCCGGGGCCAAGGTGGGGTACCGGGAATGGGGCGGCTTCCTCAGAGGGCTCCTCCCAGAAGAGGAACCATTAGGCTCGTTCCTGACAGAACCGGAGGAGGCACTTGGATGGCTTAGGGGGCCTCGGCGAGTCCTAAAAGATTGCTTTCTGAGAGGAGAGAGAGGAGGACTGTATTGAACCATGTATCAGCTTCTCAGGAAATAATTCAGGGGAGCTGGGAAGCCTGGTGGGTAGAGTGCCAGGCCTAGAGAGGGTGGGTCCTGGGTTCAGATCTGGCCTCAGACACTTCCTAGATGAATAGTCACTCACACCCATTGCCTCTGCCTTGGACCTGAGACTCGGTACTGCAGCGAAGGCAGAAGGGGAGGGTTTTTGAACCAAGAAAAAGAAAAGGTTTGTGGATGCCTTTTATTGGTGCCTCCTGGTCATTTCTGGGCCTATGTGGCTCTCACCCACCAGGCTGCCAGTCATCTGCTTCTTTGGAATACAGAAAGCAGGTTAGAATGACCGTCTTTGAGAGTGTAGTGGCCATCCTGCCCCTCTAGACGCTGTGAGAGCAGGGAATCCTGATTCCCTCTGCAGTTCCGGAGTGGGCATGGCTTGGATGCCTGCGTACAATCCAAAGGTGTTCTGTGCTCCTTCCTTTCGCTCTCCCTGGAGATCCCCAGCCTGCCTTTCTGCCTCTGTTTCCTGCTCCCTCCTGTAGTTGTTCCTGCCTTTTCAGCCGCCCAGCAGTGCTAGGGTTAGTTTTAAATTGGTAAACACAGATTAAGCAGCTTTAGGAGGGGGATTAAGAGGCAGCAGGCAGCTCAGAGGAGACTAGGAAAGCTGCATAAATTGGAGATTAAAGCCAAAGAGAAAGGGGTCTTGGAGGCAGAAGTAAAGGAGGATCTGATGCTAAACCATGATGATATAAACCGCCATATCCAAACATCAGGGGAAGACGTGGTCCATCAATTCACCCATCGGTGGGCATTCAGGAAGCCCTCGCTAGCTTCTACTGAAGGACCAGCTCCTGGGGCTATTGGAGCATCCAGAGGGGCTGAGTAGGAGCAGGGAGAAGAGGACACATCCCGTGGAAGGAAAGACTGCCGGGCTGGGGCGGGTGACCAAGTTTGGTTCCCTAATTCTGGTGCGATGTCTATAAGGAAGGCTCGCATCCCATTGGAGCTGCCTCCAAGGGGTTCAGATTGACCCAGCAGGAAGGTGGTACTGTGGAATGAGGGTACCGCATTTGTTTTCAGAGGACCCGGCTTCAAAGCTTTCCTCTGCCATTTACTACCTGTGTGACCTCCTGGAACTCCAAGTAGTGGCTGGGCTAGATTGAGTGCAGGGTCCCTTCCAGCTCAAAATACGCGATGCTCTGAGGCTGTGGGAGGGAGTGACCCCAACTGGAAGCCATCAAACCCCTGACCTTCCAACTTTGAATCAGCACTGTGTGTTAGTTCCAAGGCAGAAGAGTGGCAAGGTCAAGGCAATGAGGATTAAATGACTTGCCCAGGGTCACACACTTAGGAAGTGTCTGAATCTAAATTTGAACCCAGGACCTCCTGTCTCCAGATCTAATTTTCAATCTATTAAGCCACCTACCTGCCCCCTGGACTTGAGACCCCTTTCAAATCTGAGGTTCTAGGACAGTGATGGTGAACCTTTTATAGACCATGTACCTTGCCCCATATTTGCCCCCCAGACCAAGTGTCACATGAACCCCTCCACAGAGGAGGGAGAAAGCACTCCTGGGTAGATTGGCAGGTAATGTGAAAAAATATCATCATATATGGTGGAGAGAGAGAAGGGAGCAACTCCAAATCCCTCTGCCTTTCTAGTGCCAAACTCTAGCGGAGAACAATGTGTGTGCCCTCTTTGGCACCCAGGCCATAGGTTCACCATCACTGTTCTAGAACTAGACTCTGCCTTGTTAGGTTTGAATGTAAGCTCCATATGGACAGGAACAGTCTCCCTCCATATCTGTGCTCCCAGGGCTTAGACTTTGGGTCTGGCATAACATAAATACTTAACAAAAGTTTTTTTTTTAACTTTTCATTCAAGTCAGTTCAGCAGATGTTTCTGAAGCACCTCTTATGTGCCAGCTTCTATGCTAGATGCTGGAAACTTAAAGAAAGGCAATACTGAACCTTTGCTTTCAAGGAGCTTCTCATCTAATGAGGGAGGGGCATGTTCTGCAAATGACTACATAGAAACAAAATAAATAACTAGCATAAATTAGAAATAATCACACACAATCTTTTGGAACACTTCATAAGGGCAGCTGGGTGGTTCAGTGGATAAAGAACCAGTCCTGGAGACAGGAGATCCTGGGTTCAAAACCTGTCTTCAGATACTTTCTAGCTGTGTGACCCTGGGCAAGTCCCTTAACCCCCCATTGCCAAGCCCTTACCACTCTTCTGCCTTGGAATGAATACTTAGTATTATGGCTAAGACAGACAGTAATGGTTTAAAAAAAAGAAAAGAAGGAAGAAAGGCATCAAAATACTTTATTGGCCTAGAAACCCATCAAGGTACACTGACAAGCACTGGTGAATTGAGGAGCCCTATTAGATTTGCAGCCAGGAACGTGGTGCTTCAGAGTCTGGCCAGAAACCCCTTGGGCAATTCCTGAGTCTGTCTGTCCTTGCTGACACAGCAGCAGGTGATCAGCTGCCTGAAAAAGCAAAGGTGACACTTCTCAGCACTCCGAGTCACCGAGGAACAGGACACACAGGAAAGGGAAATTGTCACCTTACAGGCAATTCTGCAGGACACTTTGCTCCCCAAGCTGATTTCTGATCTCACCTGGAGTTCCATCTCATCCCTTTTTGTGAGTGAATGAGTCATTCTCATGGCATCCACAGGAGCCAGTAGCCCTCTCTGACTGTTCCAGGTGCTGTGTGCCCATCTGTGGGGCTGTTCATCGATCAGGGTTGGGACAATTGAAGCCTGTGCTTGTCACCCATAACTCTCAGTGTGGTGTCGGTCGTCATCTGTGTTCACTAAATATGTGGGAATTGAGGGGTGCTCAAGTCATGGAGGTTGTAGAGATGGTGAAACCAAGTGAAGACAGGAGGAAAATTAGGCCCTTCCAAAGGACAAAGGAATTTAAGCAAAGTCACATCACTCTCACCTTAGCTGATTTGGCCCTTGATCATCAGGCCATGAGTATTTCCATAAGCTGGGAAAATTACTGAGGGCAGAGTAGGGAGATATAGATGTTAACTCCTATTGAGGACCTAAGTTCGAGGCCCAGTACTGAGGATTTGAGCATCATGAGGTAGGAGACAAAAATCTTCAGCTGCATTAAGAAAAAAAGAGAATTTAGCATGAAGTAATGATAATTCCATTATACGTTGCCCTCTTCGTACCACGTTGGTGGTAACTGTGAGCAGTGTTCATCCCTGGGTGCCATATTTTAAGAAGGATAACTGTAGAAAGAGTGAAGCAAGAAAGCAGAGAGAGGATAAGGTAAGATATCCAACCTGAGCACTAAGTAATTTACTCCTGGCCCCTCTAAGCAGGGAGAATTAGTTTCAGTTGGCCTCAGCAAATCCGAGGAACTGGGCAGTTTCTCAAGAGGATGGGTCTTTCCTGAGGCCAGTCTCTTCAGAGAAAATCCAGCAGTTAAGAGGCAGCTTTTTCACTCACCATGTGTCAGTCCAGCAGCCTCAACTCAAAAGCATGAAGAATTTTAATTCTCACAGGAAGTAGTAGCTCCTTTTAAAGACATTTCTCTTGTGTCACTTCCTGTGCCTTCCCCTAATGCTACATCTACCATTTACAGCTGACACTCTGCTCTAGGATTGCCCAGAAGGCAGTTGATTCTGATTCGTTACCCACTTCTTTCATATTGGCCAATCTGCAAGGTGTGAGGCAATGCCTCAGGGTTGTTTTAATTTGCATTTCTTATCTAGAGAGATTTAGATTTAGTTATTCTTTTTTTTAAATGTTATTTAATTAGATGGTCTAGAATATTATTCCATAGTTACAAGACTCATGTTCTTTCCCTCCCCTTTCCCCACCCACCTCCTATATATGATGTGCAATGCCACTGGGTTTAACATGTGTCATTGATCAAGATTTATTTCCATATTATTAATATTTGCACTAGCGTGATCATTTAGAGTTTACTTCCCCAGTCATATCCCCATTGACCCATGTGATCAAGCAGTTGTTTTTCTTCTGTGTTTCTTTTCCCACCATTCTTCCTCTGGATGTGGAGAGCATTCATCCTCATAAGTTCTGGATCATTGCGTTGCTGCTGGTAGAGAAGTCTGTTACATTTGATTGTGCCACAGTGTATCTGTCTCTGTGTACAATGTTCTCCTGGTTCTGCTCCTCTCACTCTGCATCACTTCCTGGAGGTTGTTCGAGTCCCCATGGAACTCCTCCACTTTATTATTCCTTTGAGCACAATAGTATTCCATCCCCAACATATACCACAATTTGTTCAGCCATTTCCCAACTGAAGGACATTCCTTCATTTTCCAATTTTTGGCCACCACAAAGAGTGCAGCTATGAATATTCTTGTACAAGTCTTTTTCCTTATTATCTCTTTAGGGTACAAACTCAGCAGTGATATGGTTGGATCTAAGGGCAGACAGTCTTTTAGCGCCCTTTGGGCATAGTTGCTAGCAAAGTCTCAGTTGCCAAATCTAATGGCCTCTTCACAGTCCTCCTTCTGGAGCTCTCCGCAGCTTTGGACAATGCCGAGCATCTTCTCTTGGTGGCTCTCTTCTCTTTAGCAACATGGACATTCTCTCTCTCCTTCTCTTGCCTGTCTGGCCACTCCTTTGTCTACCTTTCTTTGTGGCATCTCAAACTCCGCTCATCTAGAGCAGAACCCTTTCTCTGTTCCCCCACCCTACCCTCTTCCGAACTTCCCCATTTCCGTGGAGGACCTCACTGTCCTCCCAGTTACTCATTCTCACCACTTGGAAGTGTCATCTCTGCTTCCTCCCACACTCTTCACATATCCAGTCCAGCCAAATCTGGCCATTTCCTCCTTCCAAATGCCTCCTCTCCATATACCCACACTGCTGCTGGCACCCCGCTGCAGCCTCTCATCACTTTTCACCCAGACCTTTGCCAGTAGTCCTTAGATTGATCTCTCTGAGTCAAGTCTCTCCCCTCAGCTGCCAAAGTGATTCTTCCCCTGCTGGTGAGGGGGCAGAGGGGCTGAAGAGAGAGAGAGGAGATCACATGATTACTGTTGTGTGGGACATTGTGTGGAGCCCTTGAGATCCAAATACAAACAAGCTACATGGCCTCTACCCTCCAGTCCAGGACCTTATATTCTGATTGGAGAAGACAAACCATAAGAGGTGCTAGAAGATGGGGGTGGGGGCTCACTACAGGTATGGAAACCACTGGGAAGAGACTTGGGCCCCATCAAGAGAAGGCAAACATTTTCCTATCACAAGCTGAAAAAGCACGACTGGTGCATTCCCCATACTGAAAAATATACTCAGCAGATTCTTCTCTATCCTGCTTTCCCTTGACCCCTGCCATTACCCAGCAGGCTTTTCTTCCTTGAGTCAGTGTGTAAAACTCAGGGTCAGATGAAGGACCTCAAGTCCTTTCTGATGCGAGATGAGTCTCTATGATGCCGTTTTCATAGATTTTCTGGTCTCCCTGTCCAGAACATCATAAACAAGTGAGTTGTTCATCCTTTCAGAGAAAGTGACTGAGAAGCAAATATCTTTGGCAGAATCATATCACAAAGAGAAACTAGCCATAGGAAGAATAAGCATTAGGTAACTAAGGTCTTACTACTTGGGGTCCTTGCTTAGACTATTATGATGTCCTTTTTGGTTGGTTGGTTTGTTTTTATTTTTTTATTTAGAATATTTTTCCATGGTTACATGATTCATTACCCCCCTTTTCCTCCCCCTCCTGGAGCTGACAAGCATTTCCACTGGGTTATACATGTATCATTGTTCAAAACCTATTCCATGTTATTCACATTTGCAGTAAAGTGATCTTTTAACATCAAAACCCTAATCACATCCCCATAGAACTACATGGTCGATCCTATGTTTTTCTTGTGTGTTTCTGCTCCCACAGTTCTTCCTCTGGATGTGGAGAGCTTCTTTCTCATAAGTCTGTTGGGATTGTCCTGGGTCATTTGCATTGCTATTAGTAGAGAAGTCAGTTACCTTCGATTGTGCTACAATGTATCAGTCTCTGTGTACAATGTTCTCCTGGTTCTGCTCCTCTCTCTCTGCATCACTTCCTGGAGGTCGTCCCAGTTCACGTGGAATCCCTCCAGTTCATCATTCCTTTGAGCACAATAGTATTCCCTCACCAACATATACCACAATTTGTTCAGCCATTCCCCAATGGAAGAGCATCCCCTCATTTTCCATTTTTTTGCCACCACAAAGAGTACAGCTATGAATATTTTTGGACAAGTGTTTTTCCTTATTATCTCTTTGGGGTACAAACCCAATAATGGTATGACTGGTTCAAAGGATAGGCATTCTTACTATGTTCTTGTTTCAACCAGGTCTGAAGAAGCTCTCTGTTGTTCCAGGATTAAGACCCAAGTTCAAATCCTGCCATCACCCTTTATTAGTTGTGTGACCCTGGGCAGATCACTTATCTTCCTCATCTCTAAAAAGAGTATCATCATTGTTCTTCCCTCCCAGAGTTGCTAAAAGAATAGACACAAAGTACTTTATAAACTGTAAAGGGCTATTCAAATGTCTGTTGGTATTATTATTAGTGTTACTATTGTGGTCATTGTTGTTACTGTCATTGTGGTGGTGGTAATGATAATGATTCTCCTTGGAATTGGAAATGACCCTCACAATCACCCACCTCACCCCATAGTCTTCTCACTCTGGGTTGGCCCAGCAGCCTTTTCTGAAGACCTCTGAGGAAGGGAGGTCTTTCCCTCCCTCTCCCCACCAGCAGCCTGCTCTACTTTACCCAGCCATGAGGGTCTGGCCATTTTCTGGACCCAGATGTCCAAGTCTTCCCCTTTACAATTCCCACTATTGCTTCTAGTTTGCCCCTGTGGCCACGCACAGCCCAGATTGCTATTGGCTGCAGGGAGAGAGCTGATGGCTCCTGGGTCAGGCCTTGGCCGGTCTGTCTTCAGTGGGAACGAGGTGGGCCCTGAGTCAGCAGAGGGCGGCCAGATGCCATCGAGTTGGCATTGATTTCCTTGAGTGAAAAGCTCCTCGCAGGGATTATTTCGCCGGGCAGCTGGGCTGTGCTGCCACCTTCAACAAAGAACATCTTTCAGATCATTAAATGAAGCTCCTGTAAGGGCAGCACTTTCTGAAGCGGCCACCCCAGCCTGGCACTGGCCTTCAGCCCCGGGTGCGTGTGGCCTTGGCCCATTTGGGTCCTGAGGAGAACCAAGACGAGGCCTCGGGGCCGCCCCCCTCAAGGCTGCTCGCCTTCCTGCCAGCTCACCTCCCAGAAGGGAAGGGACGGAGGCGACTGGTTCCCAGGGGGTGTGCTCTGCGGACATTCAAGGGGGCTGGTTCAGCCCTCGTCAGCTTGGCTGGCAGCCTTTTCCCTCTTATTCTTTCCTAGCCAGTGGAACATAGTTCCTTTCTTCCTGAAACACATCTAACACTTGGGTTTACCAAGCACTAGAGCTAATGTATTTCATTCCATTCTTACAACAGCCATTCACGGTGCATGGTGGCACAGTGAACAGAGAGCTAGGCTTGGGGTGAGATGGACCTGGGTTCAAATCCTGCCTCTGACCTATACTAGAGGCATGGCTAAGGGCTTTTTAGCCTTTCATTGCCAAAAACAACTCTTTAAGATGGTGCTGGTGACAACTTGATACGATGTAGTGAAAAAGTCAGGGGACGTGGGTTCAAATTCTGCCTTTGATCCAACCTGCTGGGGCGTGTCCCTAAGACTCTTCTGGTCTGATCCTCTTTTCCCCTGTGCCGTCCCTGTCAGAGTTCATTTGCAGGTCTTGTTTTAAGTCACTTGGGGGTGCAGACGAGAAAACCCGTCTAACATGTCTTCCCGTGTCTTCCCCCGGCAGTGTTGAGCATCGGCGAAGGCGGCTTCTGGGAAGGCAGCACTCGGGGGCACATCGGCTGGTTTCCCGCCGAGTGTGTGGAAGAAGTTCAGTGTAAGCCGAATGAGAGCAAGCCAGGTAAGGAGACGCGGTGCCCGCGGCGATCCGTCTCCCTCCCCCCCAGCTGGGGAGAGCGTCTCAGGGCATCCCTGAGGCCAAGCACAAGGCTAAGGTCTCTCATCCACGTGCCGCAAGGGTCAGTGATGGGCGGCCGAGGAGCCGGCAGGGCCAAGGAAGGCCAGCAGGAGCCGCAGCGTACCGTATGTCCGCCAGGCACGCTCACCCGATGGGAGAGGCTTGGCGGCCGCTGGGTGTAACAGAGAGCTCTGCGGGCGGCTCAGGGAGGCATGTATCGAGCCCGGCTGCTTCCCATAAATGGACCTCTGGGTGCTTTCAGAGTCAGGGGGCCTCCGAGTTTCCCAGGCGGCTCAGCTCTTCGTCCTCCCTCTAAGTCTGCGTCTGTCCTGGCCTTCGAGCGCTTTCTTCTCCGCATTTGCCGGTGGGATTCCCACCCAGAAGGGAGGTCAGCCCGTGGCCGCTTCTGGCATGATCCCAACCTAGACGCGCAGGGTGTGTGTTTGGGGTTCCCAGCATTCTCCAGGAAAGCCGCCGCAGTGCGTCCTTGGCTTTCCCTTCCCAGCCATCTGGACACTTCTTCACGCGGGGCGGGCCGGCCGATGCTTCCTCCTAAATCCGAGGGTCTCCTTCTGCGTGCCGCACGCAGACACGTATGTGCCTGCGTGCTTAACACGCGTGCCGGGGGTGCGTTCTGGGCCGATTCGGTGCTTGGAATCTGACCCTTTCTCTCCCCAAATCGGGCGGCCTCCTCATTGGTGATGTAGCGAATAGCAGCAGGCCCGGCCCAGGAACGTGTGAACTGGCTTAGGCAGTTTAGGGCACAGGTGGCCCTGGCGGGGCACGTTGCCTTCCGTGTCCTTATTGGCAAAAGGAAGATGACGTGAGATTCGAGTGAAATAACGTGCAAACACGAAGCACTGTTGGAGCCTTAGCATTAGTGTTCCGTTCTCACCTCCAGAAAGGCCTTCTGGTACTGGCCCGGGAGTCAAAAGCTCGCGTTCAAGTCTAGACTCAAACACGAGGCTGGGCGCGTCACCAAATAATAGCACCTCCGGTACACAGTAGGCACTCTATAAATGCTGATTCCCTTCCCATCCACTTCAAGCTCTGGTGGCTCCCCAGCCAAACGCTGTTCCCTCCACGACAGGCTTATTTGAGGCGCTCACCAGCTTTCTGCGCTATTTCTGCCCTCCAAGGCAGGGTTGGGCTTCAGTGGTGGCATCTGAAAGAGGCCCCTCGTTCTAACAGGGTGGATGGACCGAAAGGGGAGCCCAAACAGAGCCAGGATTCACTTTGGGAGGCTTTAACTGGGATGCGAGAAGGACCTTCTAGTCCTGACTCCTTGGTGTTCAGGGAGGAAAGTGGGGCCCAGACAGGGAAGACTTGAGCCAGTAAAGGAGTCCAAGCCTTTCCCCAGCCCCAGGCTTCCCCCGGGGCCATTCTGTGTGCCTCCTGCACTCTCAGGGCCTAGCGTAGGCAAGTGAGCAAAATGGAAGCCCGGCCAATGCCTGTCAGAGTGAACGTTCTAGATGGGAGGCTTTCCTGGGACGCCCCACTCAGCTCTTCACTCGCTTTGGAGTTGATGGGATCCCTGTTACTCGACACAGACTCCCGGAAGGAGTCATCCGGACCTCTGGCCGAGGACTCTCCCCTCCCCGAGGTCGCCAGTGGCCTCTTCACTGCAGGCTCCGAGGGCTTATTCTTGGTCCTCCTCTGCCTTGGCCTCTCTGCAGCCTTCTCGCATGCCCTTTGCCTTTCCTCAGTCATCTCTACTGGACTGTCGCCCATCTCCTGCCCGTACACATGGGCATCACCCACACGTGACTTCTTTGTTGGTGGAGGGATTGAAAGGCCTTCCTCTAGGGAGCTTCGCCTGCCTCGTCCAGCCAGCCATGAAACAGAAATGCCCGGTCTCCTCGGCTCGGATATTTTATGATCGGCTCTCCCCCTCGCCCTTCTTTACTTGCCCGATGAGGGAGTCCTCGGGCCCTGTATCCCAGTGTCCATCCTCCGGCTGTCCCCTCGGGGAGGTCCTGCCTCCCAGCGTCTGTCCCCTCGGGGAGGTCCTGCCTCCCAGCATCCATCCCAGCGTCCATCCCCACAGCCATCCCCTTGGGGAGGCCCTGCATCCCAGCGTCCATCCATCCAACTTTGAACCTTTGCTCTGGATCTTAGTTATTCTCTTTTAAAAAAGGACTTACTTCCATCGTAGCATTAATACCTTGTATTGGTTCTAAGGCAGAACAGTGGCAAGGACTAGGCCAGGGGGTGAAGTGACTTGCCCAGGGTCACACAGTGAGGAAGTGCCTGAGACCTTACTTGAACCTGGGACCTTGTTGCTCTACGCCGGACTCTATCTGCACCAAGTCACCCAGCTGCCCTCAGCCTCAGTTGTTCTTATCAGGGAGCACACCAGGACTGACCTCCTATCCTGCATTCTCTGTCCACCACGGCCACATTCTTCTTTCTCTCAGCCCAAGAACAATGACGTCCTCCGTCCCAGACTCCCCTCTCCTAGCCTTCATTTCCCCATCCTGCTGGGCAGCTCTGTGAGGGCCGGAGAGCCCCCTTCAGCGTGGGGATCCCCCTGGGGGTCGGCCATCTTCCTGTTGGTAGCCCTTGAGTCCCTTTTCTCAGGCCTCATCTCTGTCCCTCTCTGGTCCGGCCGGCCCCGGCAGGCATGACCCCCGGCTGTCCCCTCAGCGCGAGCTCAGGGCGAACAGAATGAATCCTCTTTGCCCCCAGCTAGGAAGGTGGCTCTCCTTCCAGGCACGTGCCTTACCCTGTGGCGTCACCCTCCCCTCCAGCCGCCCCCTGGGCTCGAGTCTTCCTTCAGGGTCCTTCTCCCTCCTCTGAGCCCCTCGTCCTCCCTCTCCAAGGCCCTGGTCTTCCCCTCACCCTCCCGTGTCCGGGCTCTTCCTCCTCCCAGCCCATGACCGAAGCAGGCCTCCCAAAGGTGAGGGACTCTCTCTCTCCAGCGCCTTCCATGGCTCCCTCTTGGGATGGAAGCTTTGAAAAGGCCCCGAAGGCGCGCCGAGCCGTCCTCCTGAGAGGAAACGCAGCCGGCCGAGGCTGGCATTTGGGGCCCCCACAGTCTGGCTGCGGCTCACCTTTGAGCCTGACTTCACTTCGCTTCCCTCCACACGCAGGCTCTCTTCCAGCCAAACTGGACGACGAGCTGCCTGTGCCCAGCTCACAGGATTCTCTCCCTCCTCCGTGTCTTCACACCAGCCCTCCTCCATGGCTGGAAATCGCAGCTCCTCTGCCTTCCCATCCAGACTCAGTCACGTGCCGCCTCCTACCCGAGACCCTCCCTGCCCCATCCCGTTCCCCCCAGGGCGATGGCTGCCCCTCCCTGATCTCTGCTGGGTGGTGCCCCCCCCCCCCCCCCCCGGTGAGCCTGGATGGCTCCTCCTGGCTCGTTCCTTGCCCCATCTGGGCTGCCCTGTTGAGCTGCTCCCAGTCCTGGCCTCGGACCGTGCAGCCTCCCTGGCAGAACTTCCCCTGCACATCCCACTAGCTTTCATTGTGGTCCACGGCAAGAGCTGAGTTAGTTCAGTTTCTGTGAGTTCCAAGAGCCAAATGCGTTGTTGAAAGCTAGCGTGGTGCCAGCCTCCCCCTTGTTATGAGGGGAGACAGCCAGGCCTTCTCCCCTGTGCCCTCTGTGGTCCGCAGCCTTTAAGCCTCAGACATTCGGCCGGCGTGTGCTCTGCCAGGCTTTACCACAGAAGAAGGACCTCTGAAGAGCCGGGACCGTGGCCACATGTTTTGAAAGTAAATTTCCATCTTAGAATCAATGTTTATTGGTTCCAAGGCGAAGAACTGTACAGGGGGGAGAGGGGGCTTGTCAATGACTTGCCCCAGATCGTGCAGGCAGGAAGCATTTAAGGCTGGATTTGGACCCAGGACCTTCCGTCTCCAGGCCTGGCTTTCAATCCGCTGAGCTGGGCAGCTTCCCTGGTCTCATTCTTTCTTAAAGGAAAACATCCATAGCTTTTCTATTGAGTTTTGATTTTTCAAAAATAGATGAGAAGAAACAGGCCTTAGGAAGAGGAATAAGCCCAGTGTGGGGCACACAGCAAGAAAGAAGCCCCCCCTCCCCACCCCCATTGGAAGCAGGTAGAACAACAGTGACCCTCTCTTCTCTCGGGCTCTAGGGCTGATCATCTTCATTTTATAGCTCAGTGGATCAGATAAGCTCAGAATTCTGAAGGACTTGAGCAGCTCAAATCTGGCTGGATCTTCTACTGCTTAGACTTCATCATGGGGCCAACCAGAGGGAAAAGAGCTGAGAGGGGTGCGTGCGTGCGTGTGTGTGTGTGTGTGTGTGTGTGTGTGTGTGTGTGTGTGAGAGAGAGAGAGAGAGAGAGAGAGAGAGAGACAGAGACAGAGAGAGACAGAGACAGAGAGACAGAGACAGAGAAAGGGAGAGAGGGAGAGAGACACAGAGAGAGAGAGACAGAGAGACAGAGAGACAGAGAGACAGAGAGACAGAGAGAGGGAGACGGAGAGGAAGGTAATAGCCCCTCCAGTCATTAAGGAAGGCCATCACGCCCTCCTGCTCCATTCCCAAGCCTCCCCAGAGATGTAGTCAGTCATCCACTTCCTATACGTGTCTTCAGCGCTTATTCTGCCTTGAGAATGATCCTGAGTGTTAGTGTTGTGAGGACGTAGACAAAAGGACGAGTTCCTTCCCCCGATAATTAGATGGTACGAGCTCATGATCCTCCACCATATTGGTTGCCTTGCTCTGGCCACTCTTCACCATTTCTGTACATCTTCCCCCAAGTGATGCCCACACGTGATCCTCACCATACACAGCCCAGTGTTGGGGGTCCGGCACACCACACTGCCAGTTCTCCGGAGGTTGCCTGCTGGGGGTCGAGCATAGTTTCTGGGCTTCTGGGGTCATACATACGTCTGGAGCTGGAGGGGACCTCAAAGGCCATATCCTCCAACTCTCCCACCTGTACTGAGTTCTAGAGCTGAGGAAACCAAGGCCCAGGGAGAGGTTGTCACTAACCTGAGGTGACCCAGGGAAGTGAGTAACAGAGCCTTGAACCTGGGGCTCATGACTCCAAAAATAGTAGGAAAGTCCAATGCCCTTTTCAGGGCTCCAGCACTGAGCCTTGACCCTGGCACATAACGGGGTTTTTATAAAAGCCTCTTGACTGTGACTTCGATGCAGCTCAAGACTGAATTAATTTATTTTTGGCCACTATATGACAATGTTGACTCCTGCTGAATCTGGAGTCCACTAAAACCCTGGGATCTTTTTCAGATGATCTGCTTCTAGCCATGCCTTTATTGTTATGGACTTGCTCTAAGTGTTTACAAACTGATTCCCCAAATTGTGTCCAATACTTGCCATTTGTCAGCATTATATCACATCCCATTCGATTCAGCCCACCAGTCTTACCTGCCGAGGCCTTTCCAGACCCTGGCCTGCATCCAGCTAGTTCACCTTCTCCCACCTTTGTGTCATCTGCAAATTAGAGAGACTGCCGTCCATCCCTTTATCCAAGAGGAAGATGGGGAAGAACACAGGAAGTCTGGCTCTGGTCCTTCTGTCAGTCCCAGATTCCCCTTGTGGTGCTGCCATCTAGCTCCCGTCTTTCTATGGCATCTGCAGGAAGAGCATGCATGATTCTGTGCAGGGCTTTCTGCCAGGGCCAGCTCTGCTCTCTCCACAGCATTCTTGCCATGGAACAGGCAAACACAGTCCAATCTAAATGAGGATCCCTTAAAGATCAGACACTTTGCATGGAGTCTGGAGAACCAGATTCAAATCTCACCTCAGATACTTACTAATTGTATGATCATAGCTGTCAAGGGGAATAAAGGAAGCAGAACCTCATAATCCCATCCTAGTCATTTTCTGCTCTGCACTCCAGTCACAAGTGTGCCCTGAAGAATGCCATTGAATGTAGCATTCCTCTAATGCGTGCATTACCAGCCTAGAGAGAGTAAATTAGCCCAAGTGTTAGCGTCCCTCCTCCCGTCCCTTCACGTGGGATGATTTGTGGGAATCTTGCAGGAGGAAATCTGTGGCGCCCCTTTTAAGAAGATTGCCCTTAAGAACTCTCCTGGGTCAGGGGAAATGAGGTCTTACATTTCCCTAAGAAATCTTTAAGAGGACCTTTTGTTCATCACCCGACACGCCTTGGAGGGGGACCAGCCTGGGAAGAGCTTTTAGGCCAGGGGCTCACCTTTCCATCTTCTGTCATTGGCCTGGAGGCTGGAAGAGACCCTCCAAACCTCCCCATGTTCCAGATGACAAAGAAAACAGAGGCTCCAGGTATTTCCTTTGCAGTCTTTCAGGCAGGTCGCTGGGATCATAGCCTGGACCTTCTGACTCCTAGTCGAAGGCTGTTTCCACGAGGAAAAGGCTGTGAGCGATGGCAGAAGGTCTTTGATTTCAGAGGGAAACATCGGATCTTGACTTTGCATCTCCTCCTCCTCTCCCAAAGGTCTCGAGTAACTGCTGGATGCCCTCATTGCAAATATATTTCCAGGCAGGGCTTGGCTGAGCCGGAGACTTGGTGATTCTGCCATCAGGCCCTTATTAACTGTACGCCCTTGGGCCACAACCAGGTGTAAGAGGGGACTAATAACCTTTCCCTTGCTTTATGTTGATTGAAATGGGAGCTGGGAGGTCACAAATGCACTTCCTGCTCCAAACTAAGGTAAATAGAGCCATGTGGAAAGGGGATCTTGTTATCTGGGATGGGGACTCTGGTATTTATCTGTACTCCGAAATGCAGGTCCAGCTCTCCTGAGCCAAGGCAGGGACATTGTATTTGATGGCGAGACCCCCAGGCGTGGCTCTGGTGGGCTGTGTCCCTTCTCTGCTGACAGTGCCACGGACAGCTTTGAGCTCGTCTTTGGAGGAGACTTTGGATCATTTGTGTCTGGGACCCCCAGGAGGGGAGGGCCTCCCTAGGTCTCCCAAGGCTTGTCTTTTTGTAAGTGCTTTGTCTCCTCCCATCTCAGTGGGCAATCGGGAGGCCCCATAGACTGATGAGAGATAAGCAAGCTCCCTTGCCCTGAGGCTGATGTCCAAGAAGGCCCCTGATCCTCAGCTCTTAGAGTCTTTGGGTGGATTCCAAGTCAGCCTTTGTGTTTATTTTGCCACATAATCATCCAGCATCCTGAGAGCCCTTGAAGCATATTGTATCATTCAACACTACAAATTGCAGCTGTTTCTAAAACCGCTGGTAAACAGGAAGGCACTTCGGGCTTTGTGGGGCAGCCTCGTTGTCTTGGGCCTGTAGGAAGACAAAGCCCGTGCCTCTGCTTCTCCGACTGGCACCTCCAGAGTCCCTCCTGCCTTCTCTTGTAGCCAGTTATCTATCAGAGGCTGGCTGGCCATTCTCCCTCACGCCCATACTGGTAGGAATGCTGCAGACACTTTGTAAGCTCCTCCCCCCCCCCAGACATGGTGGATGAGGAAGGATAATGGGGGGGGCGTATTTCAGAAGGTGTTTTGCATTTTTTCCTTCATGATAACAAGCAAAAGTCTACCCAGTTGTTAGCAAAACTTTCCTTGGGAAAATGGGTTGGGGGAGGGAGAAGACTTCCAAAAACCAATCTCTTGTGATGGTTCCCATTGCATAAAATTTAGATGGTAAAATGCAGCCTTTGGTGAATGAATCTGTCAATCAGGAACCATTTATTTTCTTTTTCTTTTCTTTTAGTTAATTGATTAATTAAGAAATTTTTTCCATAGTTACAAGATTCGTGTTCTTTTCCTCTCCTCCTCCTTCTCCCCTCCCATAGCCAACAAGCAATTCCACTGGGTTTTACATGTGCCACTGATCAAGACCTGTCTCCATATTACTGATAATTGCACCAGGATGATCGCTTAGAGTCTACATCCCCAGTCATGTCCCCATCAACCCATGTGATCAATCATGTTTTTCTTCTGTGTTTCTGCTCCCATAGTTCTTTCTCTGGATGCGGATACTTTCTTTCTCATAAGTTCCTCTGGATTGTCCTGGGTCATTGCATTGCTATTAGTAGCAAAGTGAGTTACATTCAATTGTGCCACAATGTATCAGTCTCTGTATACGATGTTCTCCTGGTTCTGCTCCTTTCACTCTGCATCACTTCCTGGAGGTTGATCCAGTTGACATGGAATTCCTCCAGTTCTTTATTTCAGGAACTATTTATTAAGCACCTACTATGTACCAGGCTAAAAAGGAGGGCAAAAAAAAACTGTTTCAAAGATCTTCTACTATTCTGGGGGAGGCATCATGTAAATAATTAGGTTCTACAAGATTGGTCATCAATGAAAGGTCTTCTTCTAGGGGAAGGCTTTGGCCATTGGAGAATGGGAGGGACAGGAAAGGCCTCCTAGGGTTCAATAAAGTAATGTGTAAAGAGCTCTTTGACCTTGTGTTAGAGAAGATACTGATGTTGTGGATTTATCTTAAATGTACATCCTGCTTCTTATTTCTTTGGGGCAGGGAAGAACTGGCTGCTCATTCTTAACCTAAATGATGCAGATAGCAGGGCACCCTTGTAGGGGTGTCTATGTCCTCTCCCCCTAAATCATGGTGTTTCTACTGTCGCATGGTGGGCTGAGGCACAATGCAGGAGAAAATATTGTTTCTATGTTTGAATCTTGGCTCTGCTGCATGCTACCTGCATGACCTTAGGAGAGTCCCTTTTTCCTTTGGACCTTTCTTTTCATCATATGAAAATAAAACACAAAAAACCCCAAGAATCTCTGCAAAACCTTGCAGTGTGCAGTCCCAACATTGTTCTGGGGATCTGATGGAATCCTCTCTGAGGAGGGGCCTTGGGACATCTTCCAGGCTCTAGAAACATCAAGACTCGAAAAAAGAAGAGAGACACAATTCCTTGTGGCCTGTAGAGGCAGGGGCTCTTCCAGAAAGACTAGGTTTGGGTTGTGGGACTCCCCGATTGTCCTGTGCCACCAGCTTTGGCTCATCTGCGTCTTCTTAGGTCATTGCCCTTTTATCATTTATCATCTTGTGAGCATCTCTCATCCATTCCTGTAAACTGATCCAAATGTGAGTTCCCTACTGGTGTATTTTTTTCTGGCATTTTCAGAAAGTCCTGCTGGGCAGGAACTGAGAGATCAGAAAGTTTAGTTTCCCTAATTTTACAGAAGAGGAAACTGAGGTCAAGGAAGATGGATGGCTTTTCCCGACCTCACATAGGTAGTTAATGACAGAGCTAAAATTGGACTGGACAGTAGAAAGAATCCCAGATTTGTAGTCAAGGACCTGTGTTCAAATCTTCTGTATCTGCCACAGAAAGTGCCATTGTTGTTGTTGTTCAGTCATTTCAGTTGGGTCTGACTGTTTAAGACTTTATTTTGGTGTTTTGTTTTTTTTTTTTGTCAAAAAGGAGAGTGGATTGCTATTTCTTTTTCAAGCTCATTTTACAGATGAGGAAACTGAGATAAACTGTGTTGAGCGACTTGCTTGGGGTCACACAGCTAGTAAGGCTGGTTTGGAACTCAAGTCTTCCTTGCTCCAGGCCAGGTGCTCGCTATTCATTGTGCCACCCAGCTGCCTCACTTAGGACCTGTGCAAGCTCTCTGGTTAGTCGTCTCCCTATAAAAAGAGAGGTTGGCAGTGATGGCTTCTAAGGCCGTTTCTCTCTCTCACACACACACACACACACACACACACACACACACACATACACACACGTCTGTGGCCTGGTGGCCTTACAGCTGTGTTCTTTTCCCTGCACTATGGTTTGGTGGATTCAGTGACTTTACATGTGTGTGCCCATGCGTGTGCTGGGAAGGATGGGAACAGAGAGGTAACCTGACTTCTAAGATGCCTGGAGCCGGTAGTGTGTCTGGCGACCACTGAAGAGCCTGTAGACGCCCTTCCCTTATTCCTCTTCCAGACTGATCCCTGCACTGTGTCTCTCACGCCTCCTTTCCTCGCATGGCTTCTTTCTGGAGCAGATGTGGTCTCTTGGCACATCCTGGAGGGGGCAGATCCACAGGCTCCAGTTCTGATACTGACCCCCAAATCCCTGCCCTCTGCAGCGAGGGGAGGCGGAGGGCTCTGTGCTCAGGCAGGCCACGGGTGGGAGCCCGCAGACCCCGCGTGGGGAGGTGGGGCTTCTGAATCCTGGATCGGCTAGTGAGAAGAGCTGGGACGTGGCTCAGAGCTGCCCCTTGCCTGGGGCTGGACAGGGGTGGCCGGCTCTCCCAGCCCCAGCGGCAGGCTTCCAGGGAGGACTTCTCAGGGGCTTTTCAAGGGCCACTTGGGGGTGCCTGACGGCCAGGACCTGGATACTGCGCCGAGATTAGAGGCAATAGACTGGAGGAAAGGTCGCTTCTGCCCCGGCTTAGAGTCCAGGCTTTTGCAGTGTGCAGAGATTCCCTGGTAGGGACAATACCAGATGCTAAAGGGGCAAAAATAAAGAAGATGGAAATAGGCATCAAGTGACAACATTTGTACAGCCCAGTGCAATTGCTCGGCTGCTCTGGGAGGGGGAGGGGGGCCAGAGACGGGAGGGAAAGAAAATGGAGCATGGAAACACGGGAAAATATGTAAAAATTAAATTTACTTCAAAAAGAAGATGCTAAAGAGGGAGCAGTCCAGGACAGTGGTGATGAGTTCAGCTGAACGTGTCTAGTGTAAGATGGAGAGGGCCAGGGGCAGCTGGGGGCTCAGAGGATGGAGAGCCAGGCCCAGAGATGGGCGGTCCTGGATTCAAGTCTGCCCTCAGACACTTCCCAGCTGCGTGACTAGGGCAAGTCACTTCCTCCCCACTCTTCTGCCTTGGAGCCAATAGGCAGGATTGATTCTAAGATGGAAGGGAAGGGTTTCCAAAAAGCAAGATGGAGGGGACCGATGTCAGAGAAGCACCGCAGGGTGCTAGGAAGGAAGAGAACTGTTGTGCCCGTTTTATCAGTGAAAAGAGAAGAGATACTCCAGGCAGCAAGATGGCGCTCTGCCTTCAGAAGTAGGAGCTCCCATCCTGCTCTGGAGCTGTGTCTAAGCCATGGAATTTGTGTCCAATTTACCTGATAGGGTGTTGGGAGGTTCCAAGATCAGGAAGAACAAAGGCTTCGTGAAATTATTTTCCGTGTAATTGAAAACAAATGTTTAAGTTAAAATAAAGAAGGATTCCAAGGGCTCTCTATAGAGCAGAGTTCTATAGAAATGCTGGCTATGGTTCCTGTCCTTATCTTGAACATTTTTTAAAGCAATAGGGAGCTATTAGGGTTTGGGAATGGACCACGGGTGGCACCAGAGTGCCTGGAGTCCTGAAGAGGCGTCCTGAGATCAAATCTGGTCTCAGATATTTAATAGCTTTGTGACCCGTGGCAAGGTAGACCGTAACCCTGTTTGCCTCAGTTTCCTCACCTGTAAAACGAGCTGGAGGGGGAAAAGGCTCTTTGCCAAGAGAACCTCAAAGGAGATCATGAAGAGGCGGGCACCCCATGAAGAACGATTGAACCGAAGAGTGGAATAAATAAGGGAATGTCTGTCTGACCTGCATTTTGGCAGTCATTTGGGCTGCTTTGTGGAGGATGGACTGGAGAGAGGTGGAGTCCAGAGGCTCTGGTAGAGAGACTGAACTAAAGTGGACTAGAGGGAGCTGGCTCAGAAAAGAGATTTGGGGAGGGGGTAGCTCTAGAGTCAGAGCTGTCATGGAGAAGAATCAGGAATCATCTGCTTGTCCCGGAGCAGGCATCAGAGCACTGAGTGGACATCCCCAGGAGGCTGGCTTAGATTTCGGAGGTCCTCGTAAAAATGAGTGAGTGAATGAATGAATGAGTGAATGAGTGAATGAATGAATGAGTGAATGAGTGAATGAATGAATGAATGAATGAGTGAATGAATGAATGAATGATCCTTCATCACAAAGCCCGGTCCAAGGACTTGTCTTGGGGAATAGCGGACTCCCTTTCACTTTAGATTTTGAGATCACAGAATCATCCACCCCGAGCTGGACGAGACCTCCGAGGCCGTCTCCTCCAGCCCCCCCCCCCCCCCCATTTTGCAGGTGAGGGAGAATGACAGATTGTTGGATTGTTACGCAGGTACAGGTTGGACTCTAGCTCTGAGGCTCTGTAATACTCAGATCCCTCCTGCAAGGGGCTCTTGGGAGGAGCCAGTAAGACAGTGGGCAGGAATGGGCTTGATGTGGGACCCGGGAGGATGTGAACCCAAGAGCTCAGTGGCAGGCCTGACTTTGCCACTAACTCACCGAGCATTTGAAGGGGAGTCATTTCTGCCCCCGAGCCTCAGTTTCTCCTTTGTAAAATGAACCAGTCACCAAGTACTGTGAAGGACCTACTGTGTGTCGCACAGTGAGGATAGGACGGTAACACACCTTCCCTACTTTAAATGGGTTTAGATTCTAATGGAGGAGACCAAAGAGAAGACTTGGGACCAGACAGGACTTCTTTCCGGGTGTTCCACGGCCCTCCAGCACAAGGGGGATATGTCGATTGTGAGTTCCGTTTTCCAGAGGAGAAGACCAAGTCTCCGGGGAGTCTGAGGACGTGCCTTTGCTCACAACGTGTGTCAGACGATGCTCATACCCCGGCCAAGCCCCAGCCTTCGTGGTCTTCCTCCCGGTTACAGCTTGCTGCCCCTGGAGCAGCCAGAGGCGACGAGTCAGCTTAGAGCTCTTGCCCTTTGTCCAGGCAGAACCATGAGCGACCTCTGACCATCCTGAATTAGTAAAGTTGTTTCCTTAAACTCTTGCATCGTCCTGGACTCAATACTGTGTATCGGTGCCAAAGCAGAAGAGCAGGAAGGGCTGGGCCATGGGGGTGAAGGGACTTGCCCAGGGTCACCCAGCTAGGAAGTGGCTGATTTGAACCCAGAACCTCCTTCTCTAGGCCTGGCTCTGCATCCACTGAGCCACCCAGCTGCCCCCTGAATCAGTAACTTTATAAGAATTTCAGGTCATCCTTTCTATGTACAGAGAGTAGATAGAAAGGATCTTGTTTGCTCTTCAGAACTCTCTGCTGTCCTCAAAAATCGGGGGAGCCAAAACATCCTCCAGTGCATCTCTCTGTCTGGTGGCCCGGCGGAGAGAGCCCTGGGCTCTGGGCTCTGCATCGGGAATTCATCTTCATGAGTTCAAATATAGCCTCCGACGCGTTCTAGCTGGGTGACCCTGGTCGAGTCATTTCAGCTTGTTTGCCGCAGTGTCCAGCCCCAGATGGGGTCCGACGTGACCAAAAATGACTCCACAACAAAATCTGGCCTCTTCGCATTTCTCAGCAGTGACCTGCAGCCCCCACCTCCATTCCCCGAATGGCTGGAACCCACAGCCGGCCACCTGCGGGAAAGGCTGAATCACAAGAGCAGGAATGAGAAGTGGGCAGAAGACCAGGATGGCACGGTGCCCACCGGGCATCTTAACTGGTTCTTCCAGACAGTTAAAGCAGAAAGTTCTGAAATCCCTTCTAAATTGTTCATTCAGCCCTAGTGTGTGCCCAGGGGAGGGGGAGGGGGGATGACTCCCAACCCCCTCACCTGAAGGAGAAAAATTCCTGATAGTCGGAAGCCGCATGGAGCCAGAGTGGACAGACAGCTGGACCTGGATTCTAGAAGACTTCCATTTAGGGTCTATTTCAGATGCTCATGAGCTGTGCGACCCTCAAGCTCACTTTCCTCATCTGTAAAATGGGAAGAATAACAGAACCTACAGCACAATGATGTTAGGATCACACGAGATAGTAAATAGAGGTGAAGCACTTAGCACTCGCTGGTATGGCCCTTATCATCATTGGGCTGCCTTGTCATCTCCAGGGATGGATATTGTAAGCAGGAATGATTTTGTCTTTGTCTTTCTCCCCAGTGCCAACCTAGCACCCAGTGGGTGCCTAATATGTGCTCATTGGCTCCCAGTAGGTACTTAAATGTGCTCATTGGCTCCAGCAGGTACTTGATATATGCTCATTGGCTCCCAGCAGGTACTTAAGTGTGCTCATTGGCTCTCAGTAGGTACTTAAATGTGCTCATTGGCTCCCAGTAGGTACTTAAATGTGCTCATTGGCTCCCAGTAGGTACTTAAATGTGCTCATTGGCTCCAGCAGGTACTTGATATATGCTCATTGGCTCCCAGCAGGTACTTAAATATGCTCATTGGCTCCCAGTAGGTACTTAAATGTGCTCATTGGCTCCCAGTAGGTACTTGATATATGCTCATTGGCTCCCAGCAGGTACTTGATATATGCTCATTGGCTCCCAGTAGGTACTTGATATATGCTCATTGGCTCTCAGTAGGTACTTGATATATGCTCATTGGCTCCCAGTAGGTGTTTGATATATGCTCATTGGCACCCAGCAGGTACTTAAATGTGCTCATTGGCTCCCAGTAGGTACTTGATATATGCTCATTGGCACCCAGCAGGTACTTAAATGTGCTCATTGGCTCTCAGTAGGTACTTAAATGTGCTCATTGGCTCTCAGTAGGTTCTTAATATATGCTCATTGGCTCCCAGTAGGTGTTTGATATATGCTCATTGGCTCTCAGTAGGTACTTAAATGTGCTCATTGGCTCCCAGTAGGTACTTGATATATGCTCATTGGCTCTCAGTAGGTACTTGATATATGCTCATTGGCTCCCAGTAGGTGTTTGATATATGCTCATTGGCACCCAGCAGGTACTTAAATGTGCTCATTGGCTCTCAGTAGGTTCTTAATATATGCTCATTGGCTCCCAGTAGGTGTTTGATATATGCTCATTGGCTCTCAGTAGGTACTTAAATGTGCTCATTGGCTCCCAGTAGGTACTTGATATATGCTCATTGGCTCTCAGTAGGTACTTGATATATGCTCATTGGCTCCCAGTAGGTGTTTGATATATGCTCATTGGCTCCCAGTAGGTGTTTGATATATGCTCATTGGCTCCCAGTAGGTACTTGATATATGCTCATTGGCTCTCAGTAGGTACTTAAATGTGCTCATTGGCTCCCAGTAGGTACTTGATATATGCTCATTGGCTCCCAGTAGGTGTTTGATATATGCTCATTGGCTCCCAGTAGGTACTTGATATATGCTCATTGGCTCTCAGTAGGTACTTGATATATGCTCATTGGCTCTCAGTAGGTACTTAAATGTGCTAATTGGCTCCCAGTAGGTACTTGATATATGCTCATTGGCTCCCAGTAAGTACTTGATATATGCTCATTGGCTCTCAGAAAGTACTTGATATATGCTCATTGGCACCCAGCAGGTACTTAAATGTGCTCATTGGCTCTCAGTAGGTACTTAAATGTGCTCATTGGCTCTCAGTAGGTTCTTAATATATGCTCATTGGCTCCCAGTAGGTGTTTGATATATGCTTAGGGAATTCTATGTGTCTGAACGCCATTTCCTCCTCTATATCAGGAGCCACTTTGGGTCCCCCCCCCCCGGGCTGGGCCCTCCTTCCCCGTTTGGTGACACCTTAGTGGATGGCCACCATGAATGGGTTTGGGCTCCCCTGGTGGTCACCACCTTGCCGGGGATGGGCTTCTCCCAGCTTCGCTAAGCTAATCTCTGGACCACAGACAGAGTCCTTCTGTGGCCGGGCCTGGCCTCCTGGTGAGGCCCGTCCTGCTTAGAGCCTCTGGGTCTCCTCCTGAGCACAAGCCCCGCCATCCCTCGCGACAGGGCCTCCTCCACCAGGCTGACTTCATGCTGGAAACGAGGGCATCCCCGTGCCAGAAACTGCCCCTGCTGGCTGGGTTTAGGAGCAGGAGAGCAGCCTTCGCTGGGAAGGGGTCAGGCCGTGTTGTGGAGGGCAGGGCAGTGACCCTGCCAGCCTCCACTCTGTGGGCCTCCTCTGCCTCCCCCAGTGGATGGCACAGGCTGTCAGTGTCTCTGCAGCCTGCTTCTGGAATACGTGGCGACAGGAAGAGCATAATGGCTTTTTCAACAGCTCGTTATTCTTTTAATGAGAGCAGCAAAGCTAAGACAGGTTTGGAATTCAAGTTAAAACGGAGGCTGCTCTGGCTTGTCAAACTCCCTACTTGCTGGGCAGCCTCTTCTCTAAAACAAGCCCAACTGGAAGGGGTGAAGCCTGATGATGAGGAAAAGGGGGGGGGGGGCCAAGAAGGCACTGGCTGGAGAGTGAGCGCCACCTGCCTTCCAGAGCAGTGATGGCAAACCTTTTAGAGACCAGAGACTGAATGCCCAACCTGCAACCCTCCTGCCTAACCCCAGGCTGGGGAGGGAGAAGATCTCCCATTGGGCCTGGGGCAGAGGGGTGGGTCCTGTGACAAATGTCCTCAGGTGGGGTGGAGAGGGGGAGGGGAGGGGAGCAGCCCGCTGCACACTTATCACAGGTTTGCCCACATGGATCTAGAGGGTCCTGCTGGTGTTGGGGGATGAGAAGGTTCTCTGTGGATACCCCCTGCAGCATGTGACTCGCCAGCTTCCTGGCAGAGCTTTCACGGGGGAGCAAAAGCTGTTTGGGGGAAAGCAGGGCAGGGCTGGGGGAACCTGGGGGCTCCCAGTCTCGGGTCAGCGCCAAAGTTCCCAACTGCTATCTCGGATACTCGCGAGCTCTAGGGCACTCCGGCTCCCTTTTCTCTTCTGTAAAATGGGGAGACGCGCGCCCTCTGGATCCGCCCTCTTTCTCCTCTCCAGAGCCAAGGCAGGACTTGGGGCTGGCAGGACTTGGGGCTTCCCGGACCGCACCTTTGGGAGCCGGGCGCCCCCCTCTGCCTCCATTCTAATGACCCTGCAGTTCTTGGGGATCCCGCCCTGTTCGCGCCCCCCACCCCTGAGTGCTCCTCCTCTCCGGAGAAGCCCTGCCTGGCTCTTGGTCCAGCAGGGGGTTCTGCGCCCCCTTCCCAGGGCTCCCAGGGATGGACTGATTAAATGGGGGCGGGGCGGGGCGAGGGCGGGGCAAGCTAAGCCCCTCCCCGTTTCGGCTCCGGAATGGTAAACATGCTGTAGTCTGCAGATCCCAAACACGTGGGCCCCAATTTTGCAGGAAGAGGGGGGGACCATTTCCTGTTCCGGCAGAAAAGAAAGCCACCCAGGTTCCCCGCCTCCACCCGCCCAGCTGGCCGTCCCCGCCCCAGGGTTCTTGGGGAGGAAGCGGCTTCTTCAGAGGGGCCTTCTGGAGGCTTCAGCCCCAAACGGCTGCCCCGTGTAAGACGGGAGACCCCCTTTCCGGGCCCCGGTCCTTGGGCTGGATTTCTGGGTCCCCGAAAGATGTGCCTATGCCGGGCCCCAGAGAGCCGTGTGGGCCAAAGGCTGCGCGTCCCTTTCTCTTGGACACTGCCGCCCCCTGCTGGAGGCAGCTTGCCATAGCGCGCCAGCCCGGAGACACCAGCTGGGCTTGGAGAGTGCCTGCAGGGGAGGAAGGCGGGTCCCAGCTCAGGGGCGGGGCGGGGTGGAGTCTGTGGAGGGGGCGGAGTGTGCGCGTGGCTGTGTGCATACTAGTGTGTGAGGGCACCAGGAGGAGTCCTGGCCCTGGAAGCACATTTGGCAACCGGTTGTGTGACCCTGGGCAAGTCACTTCCCCTGTTGCCTTCCCTTGCTTCATCTTGAAGAGAAGCTGACGGAGATGGCCGGAAGGGCCGAATGGGCTGGGGACAGCTCAGGCCCGGCAGAAACGATGGAAGGAAACAAGGGGTGCCCGTTGGTGGGGCGGGGCCGTCCCTGTGGGAGGGTATGTGTGTGGCACACGCGTGGGCGAGGCACGGCCATGTGTACACGCACCCGTCTATGGGAGGCCATGTTGGGGGGGGCTGAGTGCCCACATGCGTTGGGACAGGGTGCTCAGGGCCTCGTCCGCCCGCCCCAGTCCTGGCAGGCTGGCTGGGCTCCTCCCCTGGTCCCCGCCTCCAGCCCGCCCTCATTTCCCACCTCTCTGTGACCAAAGGAGGCCCACCAGGGAATTTGCTGCCCGCCCGAGCCCTGCGCAGCCAGGCAGACTCAGGGACAAGGCAGAAGGGGGGGCCGGGGGGGGGGGGCAGACACGGGCCTAAGCAGGGGCCGCCTTGTGTCCGCACCGGACACAGAGAAAGAGGCTCCTGCCCTGAGCAGCTTCTCCTGGACTGCGCCGGGAGCCGGGAATGGGCGCCCTCTGGTGTCCAGGTGAAGACACTCGCCTGGTGTCCCAGGAGAGAGAGGAGAGAGAAGAGGATGGAGACCTGAGAGGAGGCTGCAGCCGGCATCCCGCCCCGGCAGGCACTAGATGTCCCCGCTGTGCTTCAGGGGGGCGCCGTTGACCCGCCCTCCTGCTCTGTGGCCATCCGCAGCGCTCGTCTCTCAGGTTCTTCTTGCTGCCTCCGTGGGCTCTGTGTGTGCATGTGGGAGATGCCGGAGGACGTCCTCTCAGTACACAGCCTTGTTCAGAGCTCTCGGAGCCCACCAGCTAACTAATGATCAGTCGGGAGCACGCTGGTGGGGGCCCAAACCCCAGCCGGGACGGTGACGGAGACTTCTGGAGGGTCCCTCGGAGGCCGGCCTGATGATATAAGTGGGGGGGGGGGGGGGGAGCCGCCCAGAGACAGTGCTCGTCAGAACGCGGAAGGTGAGAAGTGAAGTACTGACCCATTTGACTCCAGAGGTGGTCGCTCCTCCAGTCTTCTGGGCTCTGGTGCCTATGGAAGGGAGGAATTACAAATCAGACTAGAGAAGCCCGTAGCAGCCAGGTTCAGGACGGCTTTAAATGCCAGGAGAAGGAGGTTAAATATTTTTCTGAGGAGAAATACGGAGTCACTGAGAGTTCAGTTACACACGGGAAGGGATCGGGCTTCTGTTTTAGGTCCGTTGGCCTGTGAGCACGGTGGAGGATGAATCGGAGACTCAGAGACCAAGACCAGCAAAGGGCCGTTGTGTCCGGGAGACAAGGGGCCGATGGGTGCTTCCAGTCTGCTGCAGATGTCCAGGGGAATATGGGATCATCGAGCCTCGACCTTCGCTATCCCCCAGGAGGGGCGTCCAAGCTCTGTGCTGTTCCCCTCCATTCGCTTCCCCTCTTGGCTTCATCAGGCTCCTGGCTCTGTAACTAGGAGCGTTCTCTCATGGTGAACATTTGGGTTCCCTCGGAAGACACTAGATGGCACTGGCTGGGTACAGAAGGAAAAAGCGAGTCCAGCAGTGGGAATCCGTCGCTGCCATGCACCTAAGAATATCAAGCAGGATTAAATCTCCCCCCCATGTATCTCCCCCGTTGGTGCCTCTGTCTCTCTTTCGCCTTCCCCCCGCCTCCTCTCTCGCTTTTCTCCCCAGTGGACAGATTCCTCACCTTTAGCATTCTCTAAAGTGGAATGGACTGGCTGCCTCTAGCTGGGCCTTGATCATCGCTGTAGTTGAGGCACTTTTCAGTGGGGTCTGACTCTGCGATTCCATGTGGGGTTTCCTTGGCTGAGACTCTGGCGTGGTTTGCCATCTTCCTTCTAGCTCATTTTACAGATGAGGAAGTTGAGGCAATACAGTGAGATCTATTTTCACACTATCTAGATCATAGATGATGATGAAGAAAAATAGGATGTGAAGTGCCCAGGGTGGTGCAGATCATAATTGGCTGAGGCCTGATTTGCACCCAGGAAGGTGAGGCTTCCTGCCGCCAGCTCCGGCGCTCTTGATCCTCTAAATCGTGCAGCTTCCCGGGCATCCGTGGGATTCCCATTCGTTGGAGAAATGGCTGGATGGCGGCTCCTCAGGGATGCTATCGAAGGGATTTCTCTTTAGGGATGGGTTACACTGACTGCCTCGGGGTGCCGTCGAGCTCAGGAGAAGAAGGAGTTGCACAGAAAGCACAGGCAGACGGCCGAAAGAGGAGGCCAAGCCAACGGCGAGGAGACCCGAAGAGGGAGAGAACGCCAAGGCTGGATTTCATGAAGCAGTTTGTCCTTCGCCATCAGCAGGGGTTGGGGCAAGGCCGTTCCTGTCAGAGGGGATGGCACGAGGCAAGGCCTGGACAGGACGAGGCAGCTCATAATAGCCACATCGAGAACAAACATTCACCTTCTCTCGTTATAAGCACGTTCTAGTCTATCAGCAGGAAAACTCTACACGTACAGTTATCAGTCTAATGATGGCTGTTTTCTAGGGGACCTTCTGGCAGAATGAAAAAGGGATCCAGCAAGACTTGGGGCTTGTAGTCGTCTACAAGACGCTGAATTCGATTTCTCAATTCCACCAATTCTGTTGAATACAAGCAACCTTTTAATGCAGTGAGTCCCAACTTGGGCAGTGTGCGGTGTGGCATAAGGAGAGTCACGTGCTATGGAAACTTCGTTTTCTGTCAGACTTGTATTGGAGCAAAGGTTTGCCATACTTGATTACCAGCGGGCAGCCTCCACTCCAGTCCGGTTCTGTGTGGGACCCGGGAAGGCAGGCGCATTGGCAAGTCTCTCACTGAAATACGGAAAGTGATTCTTATTCTTCTTGTTTTTAGCCCCTCAAGCAAACAGGGAGAACGAATGGCTCCATCATATCAAATATTTGCTTTTATTAGCAAGGGCCAAGCATCCTTTTAAATGGTAAACATGCTAAAAGTCCCAGGGAATGTACTATTGGGTTGGAAACAGTTCTCCAGACACTAACCTTTCTAAGACTCTCTTAGGACATGATTCTTCACTGGCTTTCTCAGAAACCACTGAACAACAAACGGGCTGTTGTTGTCCACAAGTTCATTTGGAAAAAAGTTCATTAGGCAACTGGTGGAGCAGTGGATTAGGTGCTGACCTCAAGTCAGAAAGACCTGAGTTCAAGTCCACATTCGGAGAATTGCTAGCTCTGAGACCCTGGGCATGTCATCGGACCTGTTCGGCTGTTTGCCCAACTATAAAGCAGTGATAATAATAGCGCCTACCTTCTGTGGTCATTGGGAAGCTAAGATGAGCTCATATCTATAAAGAAAGCCTTGAGCCCCAGGCCTAGAACATGGTAGGCCTCCTCCACCTCCTTCTGAAAATCCACCAGTGAGAAGAAGAGTAACATCAATGGGGGCCAAGTGTACACTGGAAAAGAACCATAGTATGATCAAGGAGAGGTTTGTTTCTGTAGGCCACGCATGGCACTGTGATGGGCTCCTGTGGCTTGTAGTGCACTTGCCCAGCCCTCCTGATCCTCCAGCAGCCCAACAGCGTGATGCCAGAATCCAAATGTGTGTAACATTTGGATCCTATGTTCTTACCTAGCAGACAAGGCCCTGGTGTGGGGTACAGAGGGGATTGGGGGACTTCCTCAACCTACAGAAAGCAAGGAAGGGAATGTGCCTGTATCTGATCATTCACTGGAAATCAATTTGTGTGCAAAGGTTGCCCCCATAGGGATGTTTGGAAACAATTTGATGACAGGTTGAGAAACTTCAGGAATTAAGTCAGCTACATAGTTTGATATTTGTTGTTCTGTAGTGTCTGACTCTTCATGACCCCATTTAGGGTTTTCTTAGCAAAGATACTAGAATGGTCTGCCATTTCCTTCCTGAGCTCATCTTTTATTTGAGAAAACTTGGGCAAATAGGATAAAGTGACTTGTCCAGGGTCACACAGTTAGTAAGTATCTGAGGCCAGATTTGAACTCAGAGTCTTCTGGAATTTAGTGCTCTATCCACTGCGCTTCCCAGCTGCTCAAAGTTTGATCTAATCGCCACAAAAACACAAAATAATTTTGCATGTGATCACAACCATTTCAAAATGCTGCAGAAACAAATCTACGGTACTTCAAAGGAACATACTTGTTAAAGAGGAGAAACAGGTAATTGGGCAGATTATTTACTAATTAAGGTGCATTAAAGACTTTTCATGCACGCCTTTTATGCCCTCATTTGCAAATTGCTAAATGGAATCATGACTCCAGGGGGATAAAGCACATTCATGAATAAGCAGCTTATTGTTGTCTGACTTTGCATGACTCCATGGACCAGGTCCACCAGGCCTTTCTCTCGTCCACTGTCTCCTGAAGTCTGTCCAAGGCCACGTTCATTGTTTCCATCGCTTCTCCTGGGGTCTTCTGACTCACCACCACCAGGGCCTTTTCCAGGGAGTCCTCTCTTCTTGGTGTGGGGCCAGAGACTGAAGCTTCAGCATCATTTAACCTTCTGGCAGAGATTCTGAATTAACTTCTTTCCATAATGACTGATTTGATCTCTGGGCCATCTAAGGGACTCCAAAAGCCTTCTCCTGCACCCCAACTGGAAAGCGTTGGTTCCTCGGTGCTCAGCTTGCCATACAGGCCAGCTCTCACAGCCAGACTCCTGGAAAAGCCACGGCTTTGACTCCAGTCCTCAAAGAGATGGCAGGCACAGAGCATCCTACTTATGTGCTGAGGACCCTGTATGTGGATCGAGAAGCAACTCGAATCCAGACCCACAGATTGGTTCCAGTTTGGGAAAGGCATGTGGCAAGGTTCCATGCAGAGTCTGTAGCTACAGTTGCATAAAAAGTATAACACAAGGTTATTTCCAGAGGGAAGGACCGCTAGTCGCCAGGCACCCCAGGAAAGGCACGTGGAAGGGCTGGCATTGGGGGTGCTTTCAAGGACCCAGGAGTGAGAAGGGAGGGCCTCAGGGCAGGGGGCACCCACGTGAGAGCCTGGGGAGGGGCTCTCATACCTGGGAATCATGAGCAGGCCAACTGCCCCAGGATGGACAATAAAGTGAAACAGGGCTGGCATGGTGGGCAGGAACTGGGCTGCAAAAAGCTTATCGTAGAGATGAGCCACCCAATAGGAAACAGTCCCTGCCTTCGGAGGGCTCACCTTCCACTGGGCGATGCATCATTCAGAGGGAAAGACAAATAAGCCGAGAGAGGGGATGGGGAGAGGAGAGGACAGACAGACAGAGACAGACAGACAGACACAGAAACAGACAGACCAAAAGGAAGAGAAGGCTCTTACTGAGGAATCTGAGTGGGCTTCAGGGACAAAGGGATGCCCGAGTCGTGCCTTCAAGGCTTCCTTCCATCAATGAAGGCTTCCAAAAAGTGGGGGCCAGAAGATGGAGCTCCAAGAAGGGACTTATGATCCCTTGTTCCTGTGCCGATCTCGTAGCGAGAGATGGAATTCTGGGTTCAGCAGCAGTCTGTGAAGGGCAACAATGTGGAATAAATCTGAGACAGGCAGAGCCAGACCGTGAAGCACTTTCAGTGCCCAGCACAGGGTAGGGATAGGATCCCAGAGGCAAGCAGAGTTCCTTCCTGGAGGAGGAGGCCAGAGGTGCCATTGTGCATACATGCCTCATTGTCTAAAAGGCTCCTGCCTAACCGCTTATTTCACTGTTGAATCCCCCTGGTCCTCCCCAAGCCAGCGATCACATCTCCCCTGAACCCAGGGAGCCTGGAGGGGAGCGGCGCCTCGGAGGAGCTCCCGGGTGTTCCCACCAGCACCGCTGCAGCCTCCAAATAGCACAAACATAAAAGTGTGGGGAAAGCAGGATGAGGCGCCGCGCAGCGGGCTTTCACAAGGTGTCGTCGGTGCTGGTTGGGCGGAGGCCGAAGCCCGAAGGACCCGGAGACGTGCCAAGCCTGCACACGGCACGCTGGGCGACCCGTGCTGCACAGCGATTGGCCCTGCCTGGGCACACTGGGCCGGACGTGCCATCCACTGAATAACAAACGCTGACAAGGGGCTTCCTGGGAGAGCCAGGATGTGCCCAGTTCACAGCCAGGAAGCACGTCCCGATGGGGAGGGAGCGCTGTCCCAAGGAGGAAGGGGCCCCCCAGAGGGATGGGCTTCCCTCTGAAGACTGGCGTGGAGATGCCAGAGGAAGGCGCCTCCTGCTTCCCAGCTGCCTTTGTTCAGGCAATGATTGGACTCGGCGCCTCTCAGATGCCTCCCCACTCAGAGATCCCGCCTGTGGGGCCACTGAATTTGGGAGGCAGCGTGGCCGAGGGGAATCAGTGCCCCATCGAAGTCAGGAGACCCGAGTTCAAGTTCCACATCACCTATTTACTGCCCATGGACTCTGGGCAGTTTGTTTAGCCTTTCTGAGCTTCCATTTCCACTTCCAGAAGACCAGAAATAACCCTATTGGCTCTGGCTGACTCACTGGGCCAAGCCGAGCCGGTGACGTTAGCCAAACCCAATCCAGGCAAGCTCCGCTGCTCTGAGGATGGAGGGGCCCCTCTGCTGGCCCAGGACACCCGAGTAAAGGCCCCCAGTGCCGTCCGCCCGGCGTGCTGAGTTCCCGTGTTACTGAAAGGTGCACAGGCAATAGCAGACGGCTGGCTTTGCGCCGGGCCCTTCCCTAATGCTCTCACACTCTCAGTCATCAGAGTGTCCTTTTCCTGGATAACCGGCCCGCGCCAGGCTCTCGGGCGGCTCACCAGAGCCCTTGTGGTCCTGGGCAGGGGTCTGCAGGGTCTCCAGGCCGTCGCTCTTAAAATGAGGGAAGCCTCTGAGTCTTGTGTGGAAAGACAAGGCCTGGAGCCCAAGAACGCTTCACAGCCCGCCTTCTGGTCCTGCCAGATGGGGTCTGGCCACCCCCTCCATGGTGCTTCCCCCCCCCCACAGCCCTTCTCCCCCAGGGGCTTCTGGGAGGCCTGATCCCAGACAGATGTGCACCCAAAGTACCTGGAGGAAGATTCATTGCTCCGGAGCAGGCCCTGCCAACCCCATAAAAATGACAACAGAACCTAAATGAATTTACTTAGCCGGTGTCACAGCGATCCAAGCGTCCTTTGAAGAGCTCGAAAAGAGAGCAGCCAGAGGCGGCCCTGGGAGAACCCAGGTGGGAGTCATTTCTCAGGGTGAGAAGGGACTAAGGAGAGGCCCCCCCAGCCCCGCTCCTCCGGGCCGGTCACCACTGAGCGGTTTGATGCTGGGTGAAACATCAGAGAGGTTTGAAGAGTGGAAAAATTAGGTCCCCGACGTGTAGAAGCAAATGGACACGGGAGCCCCGGGCTCAGCAGTTCTGCGGAGCCCAGTGAGGGGGCTCGGGGCTCGCTCTTCCTCAGAAACCCCTGGGAAGGGAAGGGAGAGGACCCAGGGGTCGAGCAGCATCTCCCAGCAGACGCCCAGATGAGCTACGAATGGGTGCGTAGCCACTGTAGGAAGAGCTCACATTCCGCTCTGTGATTGAATCCACATCCCCAAGCAAGCAGGGACCGGAGGCTCGTAGACACAAATGTTTTTGCTTAAAGAAAATGACAATGGAAATAGGTCACTGGGGGGCATCTTGACAACACTTTTCTCCAGCAGACCTCTAATGAAGATGGATAATAGTGATGGCTAACGTTTTTTATGGTGCTGAGCGCTTTGTTGTTTATCCTCACAACAACCCTGGAGGGTCACGGCCATCGTTATTGCCATTTTGCAGATGAGGAAACTGAGACAAATTAAGGTTAAACAACTTGCTCGAGATCACAAACCTGGAAGTGTCTGAGGCCAGCCATGAGCTCAGATCTTCCTCCCTCTCAGGCCTGATCTTTTCTCCAATATGCCCCCTACATTCAAATGAATAAAATCTCAAGAGCCATCCATTCCCCAGATATATCCGTGCCCAACGTTCTCCATCAGCAAGGCAAAGGAGGAAATCCAGGCTCCCGATGACAATATGGGGAAATGTTTTCAGTCATTCAGAATGAGAAAAATGCCAAGTGATGCAGATCTGAGGTTCCACCTCGCGCCCATTAGGTTGGCAAAGGTGACAAGAGGAAAATGACATTTGGTAGAGAGGCGGCTAGAAAACAGCCACACTGGTACATCGTTGGTGGAGCTGTGAATCTGACCAATCATTTCTGGAAAGGAGATGGGGACTTGGAAGAGGCAGACTTAGCTGGAGACCCAACCTTAGCACGACAAGGATTCAACCTCAAAAAGACCAAAGAAATGGGGACAACCTTTGTGGCTCAACACATTTATCACAGCAGCTCAAGAGCTCGGCTCTCATGCATCTGTCTCTCGAGGAGCGATTGATAAATGACGGTTGATGATGCCGATGGTGCATTACTGTGCTGTAGAAGTGACAAGATGAGCAGCTTTGTAGGAATCTGGTAAGAACCATCCGGGGGGCTGAACAGTGAAGTGTGCGGAACCAGGGGATCATCCTGAGAGTCCCAAGAACAAGAACAGCTTGGAAAACCTCGGGAACTGCGATCTGTGCAAAGACCGGCTATCATTGGAGAGGACTAATCATGGCGCGCTGCCCACCTCTGGGCTGCGGAGAGAGCCCAGTGGAAGAGGAATCCATGCATTTCACACACATGCATCCACGATGGCCATTTGCTTTGCTCGACTATGTCAAAAAGGAGTGATTGTTCTTTTAGAGAGGAGGGAGGGAAGCAGGCAGGAAGGAGAGACGCAAGGAAAGGTGGCAGCCAGGTGGGTGATTGAAGCCTCTTGTTTTGTTGTTTTAATGTGGAGAAGAGAAAATAGAGGCAAAAAGAAGCCCCCACAAGCAGGAGAGCTTTGAGAGCTAAAGGGTAAATGAAGGATGCACGCGAGAAGACAAGCCAGCTTGCACAGAAGACATGTGGAGCTTCCTCCTTTTCTCTTGTACTATGTAGATGGAAATGTTGTATTTGTTCAGTTCAGAATCAGTGTGTGTGTGCGCATGTCCATACGGCTCTTGGTAGCTATAGCTGTAGGTACATAGATAAATGCAAATGTACAGTCCTGGGTAATGACCCTGCCTTTGAGAATTAACCCGTACTGGTCCCGAGGTCCAAGCATCTATTGCTCCCCCTTCCTCTTTGCTTCAGTACAGGCTTCTCAGGTTTGAAAACTACCTGGGGCAGCTGGGTGGCTCAGTGGATGGAGAGCCAGGCCCAGAGGTGGGAGGTCCCGGGTTCAAATCTGGCCTCAGACACCTCCCAGCTGTGTGACCTTGAGCAAGTCATTTAACCCCATTGCCCAGCCCTTACCTCTCTGCTGCTTTCAAAGCAATACACAGTACTGATTCTGAGATGGAAGGGGAAGGTTAAAAAAAACACCTGGGACTAGCTCTACCACCTGTCTTGTCCCAGAGGTCCACAATAGAGGAGTTTGGAGAGCCTGACCTCAAGGCCTTGAATGGGAATTTAGGATTGCTTTGCAAGGTAATGATGCTATAGTTCTATAGGGAAGCAATAACATGGGACAGTGGAGAGAAGTGAGCTGGGCTCACCTTAACTGTGGAGCAAGCTTAGAGGAGAGGTGAATCCTGGGGGCCTCCATCAGCAGTCAAGCCTCCAGGGTGGGTCTGGAGTTACTCAACAGGGAGGAGGAGCCACACTGGCCTCTTCTCCCCTTCTGGGTAAAACCAGAGGTCCAGGCACCGGGTATTCCGAGTGTGAGCCCCATCCTGCATGTCGAGAAAAGCAGGCTGTCTTTAATTTTGACTTCTCATAGCCCAGCACACCTTTTTCCTCAGTCCTCGTCCTGTCTGCTAGTCCTTCTGACCTCTGTATCTTCTGTATGGCCAGTCCTAGCTATCCACACAGGGAAAACCAAGTGGATGAAGAACATTGGCCAGATTATGACAGGCCAATCTACCCACAGAGCTGGTTTGTCGGTGCATGGATCTGAGGCAGATACTATAAATAGACAGTGATGAGGACCCAGAACTGTCAGGTACTGTGGAATAAGGTCATCTTCAGGAAGAATTGCCCGGCACCTCTGCTGACAGCAAGTGGTAGGCCTGTCCCGGCCTCGACTTCCTCATCTGTAAAAAAGGCTAGATTACCTCTAAGGCCACTTCCAACTCTCAATCTGTGGTATGAAGCTTTTCTAGGAGACAACAAAAGGGTCAACAGGGGATAGAAAAGACTTTGCCTTCCAGGGTCTGGAGGGCTGTGTTTTGTGTCAGTGGGGGCAGGACCCCTTCCCGAGCATCGCCGATTCCGGAAATAGAGTTCTCCTGAAATAGGAGCTGATTGGAAATGAGCAGGACAGGCCATAAGTCTGGTGAGGCTAAAGAAATGATGTTTGAGTGGACAAGGGAGGAGAGCTGTTGTGTATTGCAGCTGAGGACAGGAGAGAGAATGGACTGTTTCTGCAGCAGGCAAGTTCAGATGGGCTCTTGGGAAGGCTCAGAGACCTCGGCACACAGGGCCGTGGGAGACTCGGAGAAGGCCCCTTCTGGGGAGGCGCCGGGACCTCTTTTCTCTGCTGACATTTTAGCCTTTTCATACCTCAATCCCTTTTTGCCATATTGGGGAGGAGAGACTCATCTCGAGAACCATGAACGTGGCTTTCTTTTTTCTTCTTTATACAAAGAGATCTTATTTTCCTAATTACACGTAATAGCAATTTTCAGCACACATTTTCTAAAATTACAAGATCTAAATTGTCTCCCTCCCTCCTCGGAGACGGTAAGCAATCTCATCTGGGCTCTACACGCATCATCATGCAAAACATGCTTCCCCAGTGGTCACGGTTATAAGAAAGTACTCATGTAAAACCGGACCCCCCCCCAGCCCCCGTAAAACTCAAATAAACCAGCGTGGAAGATAGCAGGCTTTGCTCTAGGGCTCCTTGTCTGGAGGTGGGGAGCATCTCTGTCAGGGGGCCTTCGCAAGCATCCCAGATCGCTGTATGGCAGGGAGCAGCTGACTCTTTCACAGGTGGCCATTGGTCAATGTCGCTGTGTGCGATAATCTCCCGGTTCTGCTTATTTCGCTCCGCATCCGTTCCCGCAGAGCTTTCCAGCTATTTCTGAGGTCATCTGCGCGCCATTCCTTACCGCGTGATAGTATTCCATCGCCAACATGGACCAGTTTGTTCAGCCATTCCCCAATGGATGGGCGTCCCCTCCATTTCCAATTCTTTGCCACCATGAGAAGAGCAGCCAGAAATGTCCTTGTACAGGCAGGCCCTCGTGTCCTTTCATTGCCTCTTTGGGCTCCAGACCCAGCCGTGGCATTACCAGACCAAGGGGTCTGCACAGTTTGATAGCCTTGGAGCCTTGTTCCAAATTGCCCTCCACAATGCCTGGATCCCATGAACGTGTCTTTCCAGCCCTAAGGCTGAGATCCTGGAATTTTGTCTCCCCACCTGAGCTTTTTTCCCAGGAGGCTGGAGAGCTCTTTGGTCAGTGGGTGTTGATGCCGTATGTTTTTAGAGGCATTGTAGGGTCAGGTGGGGCTTAGAATCCACGTGTTTATGGGCATGTATGGATAGTACAATAATTAGATGGCACAGTGGAATGTGCCCGGCCTGGAGTCAGGCAGATGCATCTTCTTAAGCTTAGATCTGGACTCAGATAACTTCTTAGTTATATGATCCTGGGTATGTCACTTCACTGTCTTTGCCTCAGTTTCCTTATCTGTAAATGAGCTGGAGAAAGAAATGGCAAACCACTCCAGGATCCCTGCCAAGAAAACCCCAAATGGAGTCATGCAGAGTTGGACATGAATGAATGACAACAACAAAATAATATGGATAAGAATAGCACCAACCTTACAAAATTGTGGGGCTTCAGTGAGAAAATGTCTCAAAGCACTTCATAGATTTTGAAGTCCTGTAGAAATGCCAGCTATCAGAGAGGCTACTGGAAGCCTCTACTCTTTCCCCTCCTCTATCACAACTCCCACATGGACCTTTTCTCTGTTACCTGAAATTAAACTATTGAAAATCCTGGGCCTCAGTTTCCTCCTCTGTGAAATGGAGAGACTGGTCTTAGATGACTTAATTTCCCTTTGAGGGCTAACAGAATTTTTGGGGTATGCCCTGGGTACCAGAATTAGCACGAAGGCCGGCGACCTGGGATTCCCCTATAAAACTTTCCACCTTCTCTTCTGATCCCACGTTCTCTGGGAGAGATTCTGTTAGCGCCTCCCTGTGTCTGAACCATTACTGCTCCTGTGCTCTCGGGTTCTCCACTCTCCTTGCTCTGATTCTAGTTCTTTGGTGACTGTAGAGGTCTACAACTCACTGTCATGTCAATGGCATTCCTGTTGGATCCTGGCTAGAGATGTCCTGAGTATACAGCAGGGCTCCTTAGCTGGGGGCCCAGGAGCTTCTAAAAATATTTTTAATGAGGATATTATTATATTCCAATAAAGGTGGCTGCCTCAGTGGGTAGAGAGAGCCCTGGGGCTGGAGAGAGAGAGTTACTAGCAGGGTGATCCTGTGCAAGTCACTTGACCCTTTTGCTTGATCTGCTGGAAAAGGAAATGGTAAACTATGCCAGTATCTTTGGCCAAGACAACCTCATGGACAGCATCAGCTTGCTGTGGTCCATGAAATCGCAGTCATTATCATTCTAAATATGGTCTATATTTAGAATTCTATTGAATTCCCCTTACAATCCTTTGTAATTTTTTGAAAATTTTAATTTAATTAATTAATTTAGAATATTTTTCTATGGTTACAAGATTCATGTTATTTCCCTCCCATAGCCAACACGCAATTCCAATGGGTTTTACATTTGTCATTGATCAAGATCTATTTCCATATTATTAACAATTGCACCAGGGTGGTTGTTTAAAGTCTTCATCCCCAATCATATCCCCATTGACCCATGTGATCAAGCAGTTGATTTTCTTCTGCATTTCTGCTCCCACAGTTCTTTCTCTGGATGTGGAGAGCATCTTTCTCCTCAGTTCCTCTGGATTGTCCCAGATCATTGCATTACTGCTAGTAGCAAAGTCAGTTACATTCTATTGTGCTACAATGTATCAGTCTCGGTGTACAATGTTCTCCTGGTTCTGCTCCTTTCACTCGGCTTCAGTTTCTAGAGGTCGTTCCAGTTCACATGGAATCCCTCCAGTTCATCATTCCTTTCAGCACAATAGTATTCCATCCCCTTCAGATACCACAATGTGTTCAGCCATTCTACAATGGAGGGACACCCTCTCGTTTTCCATTTTTTTTTTTGCCACCACAAAGAGCATAGCTATGAATATTCTTGTACAAGTCTTTTTCCTTATTATCTCTTTGGGGTATAAACTCAGCAGTGCTGTGGCTGGGTCAAAGGGCAGAGAGTCTTTAGCACCCTTTGGGCATAGTTCCAAATTGCCTTCTAGAATGGTTGGATCAATTCACAACTCCACCAGCAATGCATTAATGTCCCAATTTTGCCACATCCCACCAAACATTTATCACTTTCCTTTGCTGTCATGTCAGCCAATCTGCTAGGTGTGAGGTGGTGCCTCAGTTTTTTTTTTATTTTCATTTCTCTGATTGGAAGAGATTTATAACATTTTTTCATATGCTTATTGATAGTTTTGATTTCTTTATCTGAAAATTGCCTATTCATGTCCCTTGCCCATTTATTGTTCGAGGAATGTCTTGAATTTTTGTACAATTGATTTAACTCCTTTTAAATTTGAGTAATTAGACCTTTGTCAGAGGTTTCTGTTATAAAGATTGTTTCCTAATTTGTTGCTTCCCTTCTAATTTTGGTTGCATTGGTTTTGTTTATACAAAACCTTTTTAAATTTGGTATAATCAAAATTATTTATTTTGCACTTTGTAATTTTTTCTAACTCTTGCTTGGTCTTAAAATCTTTCCTTTTCCAAAGGCCTGACAAGTAGACTATTCTGTGTTCACCTAATTTACTTATAATTTCCTTCTTTATATTTAAGTCATTCACCCATTCTGAGTTTATCTTGGTGTAGGTTGTGAGAGGTTTATCTAAACTAATCTCTCCCATACTGTTTTCCCATTTTCCCAGCAGTTTTTATCAAATAGTGGATTATTGTCCCAAAAGTTGGGATCTTCGGGTTTATCATAGACTGTCTTGCTGAGGTCACTTACACCAAGTCTATTTCACTGATCCTCCCTCCTGTCTCTCACTGCTTTGTAGTTCAGTTTAAGATCTGGTACTGCTAGGCCACCTTCCTTCACATTTTTTTCCATTATTTCCCTTGATATCCTTGATCTTTTTTTCTTCCAAATAAACTTTGTTATTGTTTTTTTCTAATTCAGTAAAAAAGCTTCTTGGTAGTTTGATGGGTATGGCACTAAATAAGTAAATTAGTTTGGGTAAGATTGTCATTTTTATTATGTTAGCTCATCCTACCCATGAGCAATCAATGTTTTCCCAATTATTTAGATCTAGTTTTAATTGCGTAGAGCATGTTTTGTAGATGTGTTCATATAGTTCCTGTGTTTGTCTTGGCTGATATATTCCTAAGTATTTATATTGTCTAGGGTGATTTTAAATGGAATTTCTCTTTCTAACACTTGTTTCTGAGATGAGTTGGAAGTATATAAAAATGCTAATAACTTATGTAGGTTCATTTTGTATCCTGTAACTATGCTAAAATTGTTGATTGTTTTGACCAGATTTTTGGTTGATTCTCTAGGATTCTTTAAGTAGAGCATCATATCATCTGCAAAGAGTGATAGTTTGGTCTCCTCATTGCCTATTTTAATACCTTCAATTTCTTTTTCTTCTCTAATTGCTACTGCTAGTGTTTCTAGTACAATGTCAAATAGTAGAGGTGATCATGGGCATCCTTGTTTCACTCCTGATCTTATTGGGAAGGTTTCTAGTTTATCCCTTTTACAGATGATGCTTGCTGATGGTTTTTAGATATATGCTGTTTATTATTGTTAGGAAAGCCCCTTCTATTCTTATACTTTCTGGTGGTTCCAATAGGAATGAGTGTTGTATTTTGTCAAAGACTTTTTCTGCATCTATTGAGATAATCATATGATTTTTGTTGGTTTGCTTGTTGATACGGTCAATTATGTAAGTGGTTTTCCTGATATTGAACCATCCTTGCATTCCTGATATAAATCCCACCTGTTCATAATGAATGACCCTCATGATCACTTCCTGGAGTTTTTTTTTTTTTTTTGCTAGCACTTTTTGCTAGTATCCTATTTAAGATTTTTGCATCTACATTCATTAAGGAGATTGGTCTGTAGTTTTCTTTCTCTGGTTTTTGACATGCCTGGCTGTGGAATCAGTACTATATTTGTGTAGTAATAGGAATTTGGTAGAACTCCTTTGCTTATTCTGTCAAATAGTTTGCATAATATTGGAATTAGTTGTTCTTTGAATGTTTGATAGAATTCATTTGTGCATCCACCTGGCCCTGGGGACTTTTTTCTCAGGGAGTTCTTTGATGGCTTGTTCAATTTATTTTTCTAATGTGGGATTATTTAAGTATTCTATTTCTTCTGTAATCTAGGCAATTTATTTTTGTAAATACTCATCTATATCACCTAGATTGCCATGTGTATTGCCATATAATTGGGCAAAAGAGTTTTTATTGATTGCCTTAATGTCCTCTTCATTAGAGGTGAGGTCTCCCTTTGCATCTTTGATACTGTTCCTTTGGTTTTCTTCTTTCCTTTTTTTATTAGATTAACCAGTATTTTGTCTATTTTATTTATTTTTTTCAAAGTACCAGCTTCTAGTCTTAATTATTAATTCAATAGTTCTTTTACTTTTGATTTTATTAATTTCTTTTTTAATTTTTAGGCTCTCTAATTTAGTTTTCATCTGGGGATTTTTAATTTGTTCACTTTATAGTTTTTAATTTGCATGCCCATTTCATTGACCTCTGCCCTTCCTAATTTGTTGATAGACACACTCAAGGATATGAATTTGCCCCTGAGTACTGCTTTGGCTGCATCCCATAGATTAAAAAAAATTTTTTTTTAAACGCTTTCTGTCTTCGAGTCAATACTGTGTATTGGCTCCAAGGCAGAAGAGTGGTAAGGGCTAGGCAATTGGGGTCAAGTGACTTGCTCATAGTCACACAGCTGGGAAGTGTCTGAGGCCAGATTTGAACCTAGGACCTCCCATCTCTAGTCCTGGCTTTCAATCCCCTGAGCAACCCAGCTGTCCCCCATCCCATAGATTTTGAAAGGATGTCTCATCATTGTCCTTTTCTTCAGTGAAATTATTAATTGTTTCTATGATTTGTTCTTTAACCAATTTTGGAGAATCATATTATTTAATGTTCAATTAATTTTTTATTTGCCTCTCCATGTACCCTTTTTAATTATTTTTTTTGCATTATCATCTGAAAAGGTTGCATTCATTATTTCTATTATTTTGCACTTGTTTGTCACGTTTTTATGCCCTAGTATGTGGTCAATCTTTGTGAATGCATGTGCTGCTGAAAAGAAGGTATATTCCTTTTTGTCCCTATTTATTTTTCTCCACATATCTATTAACTCTAGTTTTTCTAAGATTTCATTCACGTCTCTTATCTCTTTCTTATTTATTTTTTGGCTTGATTTATCTAGATCTGATAGAGGAAGGTTCAGGTGTCCCACTAGTATAGTTTTACTATCTATTTCCTCCTTGGGCACCACCAATTTCTCCTTTAGAAATATGGATGTTATGCCATTTGGTGCATACATGCTGAGTATTGATATTTCCTCATTGTCTATACTGCCTTTTAACAGGATGTAATTACCTTCCCTGTCTGTTTTAACTAGATCTATTTTTACTTTGGCTTTGTTAGATAACATGATTGCAACTCCTGCCTTCTTTTTTTTAGTTGATGTCCAATAGATTTTGCTCCAGCCTTTTACCTGTACCCTGTGTGTGTCTACCTGCATCATGTGTGTTTCTTGTAGATAACATATGGTAGGATTTTGGTTTTTAATTCATTCTGGTATTTGCTTCAGTTTTACGGGTGAGTTCATCCCATTCACATTTAGAATTATGATTACAACCTGTGTAGTTTCCAACATTTTGATTTTTTCTCCTTGTCATGCTCTTTCTTCTTTCTCTATTTCCTTCCACACCAGTGTTCTGTTTTTAATAAGTCCCCCTAATCCCCACCCCTATTTTACTATTCTTTCTCTCCCTTCTTATTCCCCTCTTATTTTTCTTTATGGTATTTTTAAGCTACCCCACACACTCTCCCTCCCTAGCATTGCTTCCCTCCCCACCTTCCCTTTCCACCCCCTCCCTTTTTATTCCCCTTTTATTTTTTATGACCTATTAAATTCTCTTCCTCTCTCTTTCCCTCCCTTATTTAACTCTCTATCCAAGTCCCTCCTCCCTTTAGTTTTCCCCTCTCAACTTCCCTATAGGGTAAGATATAATTCAGTACCCCAATGGATATGGATACTCTTCCCTCTTGGAATTGATTCCACTGAATGTAAGGTTTGAGTATTACCTTTTAGCCCTCTCTTCCTCTCCTTCTTATAATAGTATTCTTCTCCTCCCTTTCTCATGTTCCTCTCTATGTGGTATAGATCATCCTGATTTTCTTATTCCTTCAAATTTCTCTTGACCATCTTCTATTTCCCCCCCTTTTCTTTCTTTTTTTTTTTGCATATCATTTTAAACCACTTAGTACTCCAATCTCTACAGATGAATAGTTCTTCTAACTACTATAATAGTGAATACAATTCTTGAGAGTTACAAATAACATTTTTCCATATAGGAATATAAACAATTTGGCCTTATTGAAGCCCTTAAAGAAAAATTAAGACCCCTCTCTTTCTTATTTACCTTTGCCTGTTTCTCTTGGTTTTTGTATTTCAATATCAAATTTTCTGCTTAGTTCTGGTCTTTTCTTTACAAATATTTGGAAGTCTTCTATTTTGTTGAATGCCCATACTTTCCTCTGGAAGTATATAGTCAGTTTTGATGGATAGGTGATCCTTGGTTGTAGACCCAATTCTCTTGCCTTTCTGAATATCATATTCCAAGCTTTTTAGTGTGGCTTTTTATCATATTCCAAGTTTTTTAGTGTGGAAGCATCCAGATCCTGTTTTATCCTGATTGGTGCTCCTTGATATCTAAATTGTCCCTTTCTGGCTTATTGTGGTATTTTCTCCTTAGCTTAGAAACTCTTGAATTTGGAAATTACATTCCTGGGGGTTGTCTTTTGAGGATTTAGTGTAGAGGGTGATCTCTGGACTCTTTGCCCTCTTGTTAAAAAACATCAGGGCAGTTTTCTTGGATAATTTCTTGTAGAATAATGTCAAGGTTTCTGTTTGTTTCCAGGTTTTCAGGTAGGCCTATGATTCTCCAATTGTCTCTCCTAAATTTGTTTTCAAGGTCAACCACTCTCTCAATAAGATATTTTGTGTTTCCTTCTAATCTGTTATTCTTTTGTCTTTGCTTTATTAATTCTTGCTGTCTTGTGAGATCATTGGCTTCTACTTGCCCAATTCTAGTTTTTAATGACTGATTTTTAGCTAAGATCTTTTGATTTTCCTTTTCAATTTGATCTATCCTATTTTTCATGGCTTCCACCAGGTTATTTCTGGTCCCCGATTTGCTTATTCTTTCATTTGATTTCTGGACTTCAATTTCCAAGTGGATGATCCTGTCTTTTAAACTGTTATTTTCTTTTTGAACTATTTCCCACTTTTCTTGCCAAATCACTTCCATCTTTCTCAAAATCTCAGATTTGAACTCTTCAAGATCCTATGATCAGTTTCCATTTTGTGTGTGTGTGTCTGTGTTTACTTGTTTGTCATCTTCTGCTGTCTCCTCTTTCGTCTGGATTTTTCTACATAAAATTATCAAAGGTTAAGGTTTTCTTGTTTTTTTTGTTTGTTTTTGGTTGTTGTGGAATATAGTTCTTGGGAGTTGTTGGGCATTGCCTTGTTACTTCCTGGTCAGAAGTCTAAGTGAGGATTGTGGGCAATCTTTGTATTGGGCTCCTGAGAGTTTTTTGCCCTGAGAACATTTTTCTAGTCCTCAGCAGTGTCTGCTGTGGGCAGCCCTTCACAGTCTCTTCCCCAGAGCTCCATGTTTCTTAGTCTCCTGGGGACCCAAGTCTCACTGCTCTTAGGGGCTAGTCCAGCCCCGAGAACTTAAAGATTGCCCTGCAGAGGTCTGGATGTGGAGTGTAAGCAAGTCTCTGTATTGAGTGCCAGAGAGGTTTTTGCCCAGAGGCTATTTTTCCAGTCTCTGTGGTGTCTGCTGTGAGCCTTCCCTCTCTGCCCAATCTCTGTGCCCCATCTCCATGTTTCTTCAACCTCCTGAGGTCCCAAGTCTTGTTTCTCTTAGGGCTAAGTCCTGACCTCAGCCAGCTTCCCTCCAAGAACGTAGAAGTTTGTCCTGTTCTCTCTCCAACTCTGGCACTGTAGGTGAAGTGGGGGAGGGGTGATGAGCTTGCGCCTTGGTGGTAGTAATTGCGCCCCCTTTTAGCGTGGAAATGCCTTTACTTTGCCTACCTTACATGCTGTGCCCTACTATGAACCTCCTTTGCTCGTCTGACTTTGGGATTGTCCTTTTGAGGCACTATGTCTCATTTGGTAGAGAGGAGAGGAATAGCCCTGCTTCTACTCTGGGGCCATCTTAACCCAGAAGTCTTTTTTAATTTTTTAAAATATTTTTATTTTATATTAAAATTATATTAAAATAAATATTTTAAATTTAAAAAATTATTTTTAAATGCCTGCCTTCCATTTTAGAATAAGTAAAAATATATTTTCCAAAACAGAAGAGGGGTAAGAGCTAGGCCATGGGGATGAATTGACTTGCCCAGGGTCACCCAGCCAGGCAGTGTCTGAAGGCAAATTGGAATCCAGGACCTCTGTCTCTGGCCCAGCTCTCCATCCCCTGAGCCACCTGAAAACTGCCATCTGTGGCCTTCGGTGTCCCCTATTCTACCCCTCTGCAGAAACAGACAGGGGCTTCCTGGGGCTGCTGCACCTGGGGCTGGATTCGGCAGCCTTGGCGAGCCTGGCCCTCCGCCAGCAGCCCCGCTTATGGCCAGGGCCGTGGAGAAGCCGTCCTGGTGCTATAAGGGCTGCCAGGCCTTTGCTGCCCGGGTACCAGCCTCAGGAGGCCCGGCATGATGGCATTCTCCGAGGCCGGAGCAGCGGTGCCAGGGCTGCCGGGGATCTGGGCCCTCAGAAGGGCCCTGGGTTGGAGCAAAGGTCGAGGGCGGCCCAAATGAGAAGAAACAGTCCACGTGGGGAGCCAAGACGCAGGTCCTCCTGGTGTAGCCGACTTTGAGAACTCCAGGAAGCCCCTCCGTGACCCCCCAACCCCCAGGGGTGGGCAAGCGTCTTCCCCGAGGCTGACGGCTGGGCCTTCCCCTGCAGCCCGATGGGAAGATCGAGTCTGACAGCCGCTGGGTCTGCCCCGTGACGCCGGCTGATGCGCACCGCGCTGTGTTTGTGCGCACAGCTCCCAATTAAACTGTTTCGGGGACAAAAGAGAGGATAATCGTGTGATTATAAATAAACGGGGCTGGCTGAAGGTGCTCGTTGCCACGGGAGGGGCGGGAGGAGGAGATGAAGGCTTCCATCTGGAGGCCCGCTGACGCCATCCCTGCCGCCATCCCCGTCACCACCGGGGCAGGACTTGAGCTTCCAGCCCATCCTTCCCTGATTCCCACGGCGCCGCCGCATGCAGGGGATGCTGGGTGAATCCGGCAGTGGCTCCAGAGTACCCAACTCATGACAACCACAGTGCTTCTTTGGGGGCAGCCAGAGGCTCAGAGACAGGAAGTCCTGGATTCAAATGCAGCTTCAGATATTGCTTAGCTGGGTGACCCTGGACAAGTCATCTAACCCCCATTGCCAATACGCAGTACTGATTCTAGGATGGAAAGTAAGGGTTTGTTGGGGTCTTTCTAAGCTGCTGTAGCTCCCTATTACCTTCTGAGCATTCCCCTCTCCAGTTCCTGTTCCCGTTTTCTCATTTTCGCCTCCTCATTTCGCACCCCGTACTCCAGCGGCTCTGGCATGCTTTGTGCCCTGGAGTGGTCGTGGAGCTTCTGCCTCCAAGGCTCCCCGGGTGCTCTCTGCTGGGATGCCCTCCCGGCTTTCTGCCCCTTTGCACGATCTTGTCATTCCGTCCTGTCTGACTCTGGGCGGCCCCTTGGGCCACGGCACGGCCATGCCATCCTGGGCTTGTCTCGGCAAAAACACCAGCTCAGTCGGTATCTGAGGCCAGATTTGAACTCAGATCCTCTAGATGCTGAGTCTAGAAGTCCGGTTCACCCTGACCTCCGGTGACTCCCTTTGTTGGCTCTCTGGCTGTGCTTCAAGTTCCAACGCCACCTCCTTCTAGAAGCCTTCCTTGGTTCTCCCTGCCAGGCAGTAACGACGTCCCTTGTCCTGGGACTCGGCTGCTGCAGGGATGGGAGACTCGATGGCTCGGCTCATGGCCGCGAGATGAGGGGTCCGAGAGAGCAGTCGCCCTCGTGAGAGCTCTGCACTCTAGCAGGGATCGGTGGGGACTTTCGAGAAGACGCCCCGTCGCAATGCCGTCAAACTAGGGTCACAGAAAGTGGGGGTGAGCCAGGGAATGGGGGTGCTGGCTGAATTCACTTTCTGCTTAACTGAGGGGAGAGGGGCGAAACCTTTGATTCTGGCTTTGTGGGGGAAAGCCGGCGTCTCGGGCCCAGATACAGGGGATTGGTCTAGTCGGCGCACACCGGTCGCTCCCGAGTTGTATCTTCGTCTTAGTAAGTCGCTCTCCCTGGCTTTATGGCCGCTTTCCACTTTGGGGATAA